>NC_056746.1:1171636833-1171719333 GCF_019279795.1 Protopterus annectens
AGGTGATAAAAGGGTTTATACCTAAATTAGTGAGCTTGTCTATAATGCTGAGTGGGGTATTGTATAAAAAGCTTTGGCCAGGTCAAGGTAAGTTGTGTGCACAGTCTTGCCTTCATCCAGTGCTTTGGCAACCCTTTCAGAAAAGTCCACCAGATTTAATAGGCATGACCTTCCTTCAACAAAGCTGAACTGTCTGTGATGGGTCCAGTGTTTGCAGGTTACCTATGTCCTCATATATGAGGCTGGTAACATTATTGGCCTGTAGTTACCCAGATCAGTGGTTGGACCTCTTTTGTGCAGAAGAATTACTGTAGCCATTTTCCATTCTTGGGCACAAAATCTGACTGAAGGCTCCAGCTGAAAAATGATTCAAGTGGACCAGAGGGGTCATGTTTCATGGTATTCATTAAACATCCTAGGATGTTATCCAGGTCCATTGATGCAGTGTTTTTTTCTGGCCATGGAAAGTGCATTAATGACCCATTCTCTAGTAATAGGGGGGATTGTGTTATGATGCATTCCTTTGGACTATCAGGTGGAGAGAAATATGAGCTGACCCAGTCAGCCAAAAGATTTGCAATGGCCTCTGTTTCACTGCGAGTGATGCCATTTACCGTAAGTTCTGCACATTGTTGTGCATTTCCTCTGGGGCTATGGACATAGCTGTAGAAAGCTCTGTGGTTGTCCTTTGTCTGCAAAGCTGTCTGCAAAGCTATTTTTTTCTTTAAATTTAGCTTTTGAAGTATTAATTAAACCTCTTAGCTGTCTGTTTAGATTGGTCAGGAGGCTTTTAGTATGTAACACTTTGTTCTTCCGACGCTTGGCCAAGATTTTTTTTCTTTTGTTGTATAACCAGTTGATAGTGTTATTCCACAAAGCGGGGGTAGCTTGTCTTTTTAATTTGTTTTATTCTTAATACGAGTGGGGACAGCTCACTATATACATCAATATGGCTGTACAGAGATTTTGTAAATAACTCAGTATATTCTTTGATGTTTACTGGGTTTGGGGCTACTTGGAATTTAGCCAAGGTGTTGCTTAGTAGAGAGAGGTTAGCCATGTAATAGTTCCTAAAAGTTTTTGGTTTTGCTAGATCCCTGGATTTAATTTTTATTTCAAGTAATACTGCTTTATGGTTAGATCTGACTAGCAAAGATATTACATTGGGCGAGTACAAGATAAAGGATGTTTGTACCCCTGGTAGAATGGACCAACTGTTCCAGGATGTTCGTATTAAAGTTTAGGAATCGCTGAGCTTGTGCATTCAAAGTGGTGTAGGATTCCCAAACTATAGGGGGTAGTTGAGATTCCCCATGAATGTCATATTGGGTTGAATGGTGAGGGACTCTAGTACATTGAGATAGGTAGTTTGGGTTTCCTGGGACAAGGAGGGGGGACCTATATGTTGCAGGGATATGGCATGGCACCCTGTTTATGTAGAGTTGCACGTGTGTGAGTTCCAATGGGTCATTCACTTTAACTGGTCTGGATCTGAGATTAGCCTCAATATAGACAGACACTCCACCACCTTTAGTTCCCTCCTGTGCAGTAGCTTGTCAAAAGGGTGAAAGGTATTATAACCTTGCATTGCTGGGGTACTCTCAATGACTTTAAACCATGCCTCCATTACTACACAGACGTCTACACTACCCAGGAAGAGGAAGACTTTCAGTGAGTGGAGTTTAAGATTTCTAGAATTGAGCAGTACCACCTTTAAATATTCCTTCATAGGCTCAGTTAATTCAGTAGGTTTATCAGTTTGGCATTTCCTAAAAAGGCACTATGGGAGTTAAAATGGTCTTTACCAATTTTCGACAGCCTAGAGGGTACAAGTGCAAGCCATCCCTGGCAAAGCAGCATGGTCTGTCAACCATGTCCTCCCAGGCCGTCACTATTGTACCCCTCTAAACTGAAGCTAAGCCAATTGTTCATGTCAATCATTTTCTGTTAGTAGCATGACAGCATCCTAATATGCTGCTCAGTGCTAGGCTCATACCCGATTGCAACATATGATCACAGAGCTCGATCATGTCTGTCTTCATATAGACAAGGGGAAGTATGTCTCAGGTCAATAACACCCTCAAGGACTATGACAGAATCATACTGGTACTTGTGGCTCAGTGACTTGATGGATTCTAGACCCAGAAAGGCAGCTAACCATGACTCTCTCCTTACTCATTCTGGTGAGGGGGACATCGATGTGCCTCACTATAGAATCACCCTTGACCAGGAAATTTGGCTATGCCCTGGTTTGCCTTAAGGGCTTAGCTGTAGAGGCATTGGATACAGTATTAGTATGGTGTAGCTGTGGGTAGTGTTTTAATGGAGTGTTTACATGATGGCTGAGGATCCATTGTTTGATTGTGCTGTGCAGGAGGTCTTAGTGTTTTAGGAAAGTTACCTGTAAGTGCCTCAGCATAATTAGTTTTATGCATAGGGTCTTTACCATGTGCAGTAGGCATGGTGCAAGTGTTACCAACAACCTCTGTAGGATTAGTTTTAGTTGTATGAGAGAGTTTTGCCTCCAAGAATAAGTGGGTTGTCAGTGTACATGAGGCAATTGCTACAGTGCCTCAGAAAACCCATCTCAACTAGACTAACCACAGAGACAGTCAGGACGTGCATATCCATGGCCACAGATCTACTAGGAAGGAGTGAGAAAAACTTAAATATTGAGCAAGTCAATAAGACAAGAAACTTGATGAGCAACCTAGATGCTCCAATAGTTAAAAAAATTGTCTAGAGGGTAATGCTACAAGAGCACAGACCAGAACAAAAGGCACTAAGTCTTCACCAGAAATTCCCAGCTTAGAAGTGTGTAGGCTATCCTCTCCTGCCACACGAGTTTAGACCACAAACCTTCCTAATGTAAATAACTGGTTCGGAACCCAATTGCTTAAATTGGAACAAAGACACTTAGACTAACAGCCACAATAAGCCTTCACCAGCAATTCCCTGCTCAGAAGGGCAGAGGCTACCTTCTGTTCCCACAATGGCATAGACCACAAACCTTAATGTAAAATAACTGGCCTGACACCCAAGCGCTTAAACCAGAACTAACACACATTCAGAATAACAGACACAATAAGCCTTCAACCTGCAATTCCCAACTTAAAAGGGTGTAAGTTACCTCTCCTGCCACAAGTGTAGAACACAAACCTCCCCTATGTTAGATAACTAGCTTGAAGCCCAAGTGCTTAAATCAAAACTAAGAGGCTTAGAATAACTGTTACAGTTTAATTAGACTACTAACAAGCAGTAATAAATGCAACTGAAATCACTAAGAACAAGCAGAAAAAAAATAAAGTAAGAAGAAGCACAGATACAGTAAAAGCTGCTGAATAAAATGCATTTTTATAGGTAAATGGGAAACAGAAGATAATTCAAGTTTAAGAGACTAAGGGGGAGGGCAATCACAAGTGATCTCTCAGTAGAATGAGCTCAGCTGAGATGGGACTGGGAGTAGTGTCCAAAATCAGATTTATAGTAGGGGTGGGCAACTCAAAAGCTGCAAAGTTTAAGAGTACAACAGCAGTAGGTCAGGTGGGTGGGAAAAATCAAATGCAGACCCAGATCAGTTAGTCAAACAAGCACCGAGCAAATAAAGATTCGTCCAGATATTTCTAGTTCAATGAGGAATGCTATTTCTCAACTCATCCCCGTAATTAGCTAGATGTTATTCACTGTCTACAAATTTATTTATTTTATTTTACATTTGTTAACCAGGCTGGTCTAACTGGATACATGTCCATTTTCAGTAGAGGCCTGGGGAGATGAGCTCTAAGATACATTCAGTAAAACACAGCAAATAAAATGACACTATTTTTGTATATGCAGAGGACATTTCAGATTAATACAGAACTATACAATAGGGACAGAAATTATAGCAGAGAAAAATGTAGGAACACTATAGCATACAGGTGCAGCACAAAATAAGAGGGAGACAGTTTATTTTATAACATGATAAAGAGAGTTCCCTTTGAAAGTATCCACAGGGGATGAGTTAAACAGAAAGAAAAGGAAAAAGAGGTAAGTTGTTAAGGAGGTAAATGGAAACAGTTAATGAGAAGTTTAGGGTAAGCAGAGGATATTTAGGTTAGGGTAGGTAACTAGTCCGGCTTAGTACAGGGGCATAACCAGTGTGTTCTGAGGTGAAGTTTCAGTCTTTTTCTGAAGAGTGCAATAAGGGAAAGTGAGGACAGGTCACTGGGGGGAAGGTTCCAGGATTTTCCAACTGAATTAGAGAAGAGAGAATCACCAGCTCTATTTTTGGATTTAGAAGTGTTCACCAGAAATTTCTGAGAGGAATGCAAGACTTCAGGTTATTGTAGGGGGTTATGAGGGTAGTTTACCATAAATTTCTGAGAGGAACGCAATGACTTCAGGTTATTGTAGGGGGTTATGAGGGTAGTTAGAGTAGGAGTTTTGGAAGGTTGATAAAGAGTCTTATGGGCAATAGGGAGTTGATGGTATTTAATCAGATTCTGTAGTTCCAGCCATTCAAGCTGCTTTAAGTTAAGGCAATGGTGGGTTCTAAAGCGGTTGCCAGTAGCAAATCTGGCTATGTTATTATAGGAGATTTCCATCTTGTTGAGGTTATTCTTAAATAGGTTAGTAAAAATGGGTGAGGCATAGAGAAGAGTAGAGATTAGATGAGTTCGTACAATAGTTGTTCTGGCAGTAGGTGAAAGGAAGGGTTTAATCCTGTAGAGAGACAAGTTTTTTATTGACAGTTTTTATGGTATTGTTGATGTGGATTTCAAAGTTAAGGTTATTGTCAATGGTGATTCCTAGTAGTTTGGTAGTGGGGTCAGGAGATATAATGGTGCCATTAGTGGATGAGACAGAAAAATCAATAGGAGAGGACCTAAGAGTAGGATTGAAAAGGAGTAGTTTAGTTTTATGGGGGGTTCAAGAGAAGGCATCGCTGTGTGAACCATTGTTCAACTGTGTTAAATACTTTCTGGGTAAGGAAGTGGAGGTCAGAAGTGGATGTGGCAGAGTATATAAGAGTGGAGTCGTCTGCATATTGTATGCATGCAGCTTGAGGGATTGCTAGATGGAGGTCATTGATAAATATGGAGAATAGAAGAGGTCCTTTGAGGGACATCAAGGTTTACAGGCAGGAGGGAAGAAAGTGTTCTGCCAAAGCACAGCTTGTTGTCTTTTACCTAAGTAGGACTGGAACCATTTTATAGAGAGGGTGTCTAATGATAGGGATTTAAGGATATTTATGAGAATTTGGTGATTAACCATATTGAAAGCTTTGGATAGGTCGATAAATAATGCAGAGGAAAGAATATTAAGGTTGCGGCTATTGTTAATGTAATCAGTAAAGGAAAGGAGGGTTGTGAAGACTGAGGAAAATGGTGTCGGCTGATGCCTTTATACCCGAAGACCAGCAGAGATGACGTCGGGTGAAGTGCAACATCAGCCGAAGCCGGACCCAGACTTTGGAATCCGGCCGACCGAAGGGCTGCCTGACGACAGGACAACCCATTTGTTATGACTGCAGATGCATCCTTGAAGGACATCTGCAAAGTAAGTTATTTTGATAAGTAATTGCTTATGGATACATTTCTCCATGATCTTTGCCAAAGGAGAAAAAAGGGCAATGGGACGATAGTTGAAGTCAGTGGAGTTTCCACCTTTATGGAGGGGGATAATATGGGTGACTTTCCATATGCTAGGGCTGTGACCTTCAGTAATAGTTCTATTGATAAAAATAGAAATGGGGTAGGCAATGGCCTTGGCTGATTTCTGTAGATATTCAGTAGGTAGTTGGTCAGTGAAGGAGAACATGGTTTTAATTTATGGATGAGGGTTAGAATATGTGAAGTTGGGACTGGTTGGAAAGAAAAAGGAGGGGGTGGGCTTGTGTTAAAGGAAGGAATAGTGAAGCTATTAGGGGGATAGCTGGCTAGCCAGTGTTTGGATGGCATCAGTGAAAAAAGTATTAAAGGCACTGGCAGTATGCATGGGATTTTCCTGGCCAGTATTTAGAGGATTTGGAGTAGTGGATTGACCGGGATGCTGTAATTGGTTAATGTTAGCCCAGAATTTTTTGGGGTTGTTTTGATTAGTCTGCTGAAATTGTAGGTAGTAGTTTCTTTTATCTGACAGTATAGCTTTTTTAGTTGTCTAAAGTTTTGTTGGTCTACAGGGTCCTTGGTCATTCTCCATTTGGCCCAGTATTTATTTCTGAGATTAATTTTATGTTTGGTTTCTTTAGAAAGCCAAGGGGTGGATTTGGTCTCGATTCTAATCAAACGGGTTGGTGCATGGTGGTCAAGTATGGCTAGGAAGTTAGAATTGAAGTATTTAACAGCTTCTTCTAGAGGGAGGTAACTTAAGGGAGACCAGCTGCATGCTCTTAGTTCACTTTGGAACAGGTCAGGGTTAAAGTTGTTTTTGGATCTAATATTTCTGATAGTGGTTGGTATGGGAGCTTTGGCTTTGTGCCTGATGATGTAGGTAAGTGAGTGGTCACTTATATCAGGGAGGGTTCCAGATTCATAAACCTGAGGATGGTTATTTATTAGAATCCAATCTAATGTGCTTGCTTTCTTGTTAGATTTGTTTATCCTGATAGGAGAGGTAATGGTTTGTGAAAAGCAATACAAGTCAATGTGGATGGTAGGGAGGCTGATGCTATAGGAATTCCAATCAATGTTTGTATCTCCTAGGATAATAGTTTCTTGTGGCAGGTGTTGAGATAGCCAGCAAAGAATGTTTTCTAGGGTGGTATTGTTATTACCAGGAGGTATATAGATACAGATAATATAGATAGATGTGGCTTTGCGGAGTTGAAGTTTGGAGATAAGAATTTCAGCATTGGAATCTAGAGGTGGATTAAAGTCATATGCAGTTAATTGCAACCCAGATCTAAAGAGAATAGCTACCTCACCCTTCTTGGCTACACGGTCAAATTTCAGGATATTATATCTGGATGGGATGATTTCATTGTCTTTGGTACCAGGTTTTAGCCATGTTTCTGTTAAGCAGAGAATATCAAAAGATTAGACTTCTAAGAGAGCATGGAGTGGAGCTACTTTGTTGTTAATGCTACATATATTGAGATGAGCTACAAGGAATGAGTTTGAAGGTTTTCAAAGGAATTCTTTTCTAACTAACTCTAGCCAAGACCTCTTAAAACTCCAAAATAACAAAATACTTAAAACAAATGCAATATAAGAAAAGGATAAAAAACAGAAGTAACCAAACCTTAAATGAAAAAGTTCAATTTAAAATCAAATACAGAGAACAGCAAGTCAAACAAGCACTTATTTCTCTTTATAATTCTTTTCATCACTTCAATATTTTTTCCATCTCATATCAGTTTTGAAAAAAAATGGTTCTCTGGTGCCATGGATGCTTGGTTAGTTTGTTTCTTGAGTGATGCTTTACACAAGATTATATCTGTGGCTTTGTCTTATCGGATAAAAGGCCTACACTGCCATTCTTTGCTCTGCTTTTTAACCAGCCTACCCTTACTGTAAATTGAGGTTTGAAAGTTCCTCCCTTTGCTCACTGCTGTTGATATCTTGAATTATTTATGTGACTTTCATTGTGAGTATTTGGTGGGGAGGGGGTAGCATTTTGCCTCTCATTGTCCATTCTGCTGATTTACTAGCTCTGAATTCATAATCTAGCTTGTTGTTGGATAAAGTAGTGATTTTTTGCATTCCAGCAAGCTCTTTTCTGTGTTTTTACAAAAAGAGGACTGTGGATATTCCATCTAGTGGCATTAGGTGGTAGCCTGGTCTATGCAAGTAGATAAGCTCTCTTGAAAGCCCTAAATGTAGTCATTCTATTGGTAAGAAGGCTTATTAGTCAGCTTACCTTGTTTCTATTGCCTGTGTAAATTTGGCATAGTTGAGCAGCTCCTGGCGCAATTCCACAAAGCAAAGTACTTTTGTTGAAAAAGAAGCTGTTTAGGGTACATTGGTGTTGATATCTTGAATTACTTATTGTCTGTCCTTGTGCCTTTATTTTGTGATAGCATTTCATTTGAGACACATTTTTACTGCACTTTTACATTAGGAGGACTAGAATTATATTGTGGCAGTAGGTGTTTACCTGGCCTATCTGAAATGGGGAACACACAAAGGGCCCAGTAGTCAATTTTGTGTATTTTCTGTTCTGGTATAAATTTGGCAGATTTTTGAGCAGCTGTTCACAGTGCCAGTGCCCTGTACAGATGCAAACATCTAGAAGAAAATTTTCCCTATAAAACTGCCCCTAAAGCAGTAGTCTGTAAAGCAGTAAGTATAGAACAAATACCTTGCATACTGAAGAGCTTAGAGCAGCTAGTTTACATGATGTTGCAAGACCATTAAATGTAGTAGAGTTTACTATTTTATAGCCTAGTCTGCCACTAACACCCCCTTACACACAAAAAGCACCTTTAGTAGCCTTCTCTTAACTCCGCTACACCACATTCTTGTAGCTCACCACTTAGGAGGACTAGACAACATGTATATGCAATTTCCTAACTTCTCTGCAGCCAGACTGGTTGATATGGGTATCCTGAGACAAAGTAGGAATAGTCTCATGTTTACTGACTCTCACTTAATCTTTAAAGTAACAGATACAGTATGCAAAAGGTATACATACACAATGTCACTGGAGGCTAAACTGTTGCATACAAGTACACATCGGTTTGTCGAAACCATGCATGCAACACACACCAGACATTGCACACAACATACACAGAGACCAACATATGCTGAGGCACTAAAATACAATCTTCCTAACCAACAAAGACCTCCATGAACACCTATCGGCAATGATTATCTGCAGGAAACCCAAAAGCACTTGCCGAGCAACACCCAATACTTGCATGTACAGCCACATTTAGTGGAGCTGCAAATACAAAGCCAATAAGGCAAGCAACCACACTTTCCAGGACTCTTGTCACAGGGAACTCCATTGTAAGACATACTAACGACCCTGTAATTGGGCTGAACAATTAAAATATAATAGTTGCCTATCTGGAGCCAGGATCTGACAAATTACCCATGCTTTCAAGTCACTGCACCACAAGTACCAGGATGATTCCATTACAGTCCATGCAGGTGTAAATGACCCGAGACATACCTTTAGCATTGACAAGCATATTGTCTTCACAAAGGATGATGCCACAATACAATTAAAAGATAATTGATTTGAACAATTTGCTGAGTATCTGGTGTCATTCTCTTGGGATTCAGTATTTGTCAGAATAGGAAGTCATGGTTAACAGACCACATTGCTTTGACAAGGATGGTCTGCACCTGTCCCCTCTAGGTTTTTGAATACTAGCTTAAATTTGATCATCCCCATATTGCCTTTTTAGGCAATGCTAAATTGACAAACCTACCAACATAGCAAAATCATCTCAACTGATCCTCAAGGTGTTACTGCTCAATGCCAATAACCTAAACAATAAACTACACTCCCTCCAAGCCCTTCTCACCCTGGAGAATATAGACATTTATGCAGTTACTGAGACATGGTTTAAAGCTACATAGAGTACCTCAACAATGCAAAGTTTCAGTGCCTTCTACACTTTTAAACCAGTAAATGCACAAATGGGGACCGAATGTGGAGGTATCTTGATATACATCAACAAGCATACTTGTAGGTTGTTTAAATAGAATGAAGACCTGGAGTTTCTCCACATGCAGGTCACTATAGATAAAATCTCATATATCCTAACAAGTTGTAGGTCACCCTCTGTGTCCCACAAAATTCTTAGCACATAGACCTACTGGAGACATTCACCATCCAACCTAACAACTTACTCAAGGGAACTTTCATTACCCCTCTATAGAATGGGAATCCTACACCACCTCAAATCTGCAGGCACAGATTCCTGAAGTTTGTAAATATAAACACACTTGAACAGTTAGTGCATATGTCCGGAGGTTCCAAAATACTGGACCTCATACACAAATATGGAGGAATGCTGCACCCACCCCCAGTGTCATGTCCTCCCTAATAAGGTCTGACCATAAAGCTGTCACCTTTAAAATTAAAATCAGCTCAGTAATTTCAGTAAACCCATTAACAGCAATAATTCTGAGGTAAACTAGCTTTTATTAAGTGATAGTATGTCAAAATTCAGTGCCCCTCCAATCCTAGAGAACACAGCCACTTATGCATAATTGTTTTCAGAAACTCTGTACAACCATGTCAGTGGCTGCATACAGGCTGCTGTACCTGCCAAAAGTAAGCACAAAGTTAACTCCAAAAAAAAAAAAAAATCAAAAAACAAACAAGCCTGGTGCCATCCCAAATTAAACAGATTATACAACAAAATGTATTTATTTAACATTTGTTTACCAGGAAAGTCGGACCTCGACAGAGCCCATTTTCAGCAGAGGTCCAGGGAGAAACTGTCCAGAAACATATCCTCGGAATGTGGGAAGAAATAAGAGCACCTGGAGGAAACCCACATGAACGCAGGGAGGGCGTGCAGACTCCACATAGAAGGCACCCCAACCAAGAATTAAGTTGGAGAACCTATTGCTGTAAGGCGACAACGCTAATCGTTCCAGCACTGTGCCACCAAAAGGGAAAAAATCATGTCTAAAATTAGGAAGTGTAACTCCCATAAAAATAAGAAGTCTCTCATCAAACATGCAACTAAGGGGGTTAATTAAGTCCAATTCTGAGGTCAAGACAGCTTCACAGGCAAAAGACACCCATAAGGCCTTTTTGGCTATGTCAGAAACCTCAAAGGCAGCACATGGCAGTGTGCTAAACTAGTGGTTAGTGGTGCCACATTCACTGATCCAGGAGAGGTAGCAAATCTGCTGGCTGACAAATTCCATTCCAGTTTTACTCCCCACTCACCCACCAGCCACCCCCCAAGAAATTCCTTAAAACATAAACTCTAAGTCGAGAGCATGTCCTGACTGTGCTTACTAAGGCCAACACCATAGCCTCAGTGGGCCCTGATAATGTATGCCTCCTGAAGTCTAAAATATGACCTGTCAGTGCCACTGGGGCTATGTAACTATAGTCTGAAAACAGGCGCTTTTTGCTATGAGAATGGAGGACTGCAACAGTCATCCTTCATAAGGGCAGACCATCAATCAATCCTAGAAACTGCAGGCCCATTTGTCTGACTAGCCTTATATGCAAAGCCATGGAAAGAATTACCATGAAAATGATAAACCAAGTCACAGGAAACCTTCAGACATAGGATTCATCCCAATTTGTCTTTGTCAAAGGAAGGTCATGCCTACTGAACCTGGTGGGCTTTTTTGAGAAGGTCACCAAGGCAATTGATGAGGGTATAACAGGGAATACTGCCTACCTTGACCTGGCTAAGGCATTTGATACAATACTCCATTCCAGCACTGCTAAACTTATGGAATTGGACATAAACCTCCATATAATGCACTGGATAGCCAACTGGCTCACAGACAGAAGTCAGGATTGGTGAGACCATGTTTACAAAGAGGCAGGTCACATGTGGAATCCCAGTCCTCTTTGGCATCTATTTCTCCTCAGAAGACAAGGACAATGGAAAAGGCCTCTGTCTGACCAAGTTTGCAAACTGGGAATAGGTATAAAGTCTGCCCCAAGAGATGCAAGCATCTTACAAGAGGGTCTAACACAGACAAATTGACTGTTTCCAAAGCCAAGGCTTAAAACTCAGTACCAAGAAATGCATTATAGTACCTTTTGGGAAGTTGGACACCCTAGGAAACTACATCATTGATAAAACATAACCAAGAGTTGATTTACTAGTCAGGGATCTGGGAACACATGTAGACAGTAACCTGTTCTTCGACCAACGTGTAAAAGGTAGTAAGAAAATTCTTTTGTGTTGGTCATCTTATAAGTAAGACCATAGCATCTAAGGCCAGGAAAGTCATTGTACCACTATATTTGGTCCTCATCAGACCCTTCACTGAGTATAATGCCCCCTTCGGTATGTACCTGACCAGACATGCAGCAACTGGAACATTAGCAAAGGTTCCTTACAAAAAGAATAAAGGGTATAAACGCAATGTTGTATGTGGATCACCTTAAAACCCTATCTCTGTATAAGTCTCCTGCAAACTACTGAGAAGTGATCAATGATTGGGTTTACAAGCCATCCCTTGACCCTGCTCTGACATCTGCAAAGCAAACAGCATTAGAACTACTAGATCTAATAACCTAAATTTTGCTGTAGACAGTTATATATATATGAGAATTAAAATCGGTCCCCCATCCATATGAAACAAAGTCCCTCGCTAACCCTATTTAAGTGCAACTTGCACCATTGGATGGGAAATTGAAAATTCCCCTCTGGTCTATCACCTATGTCTCTGATGGACAGAGGCAGTCAGTAAATCATGTCATAATCAACAATCACCCTTATATAAACGTCTAAAAGATATAACGTGGGACACATTTGGTTTATAAAGGCTCTATTGGTCATTAGCCAGTTATACGCCTATAAACCTATGATGTCTTAGTGTTACTTAATTTTTGACTATCATAAAAAATGTATAACTATCTCTAGAAGCATTTGCACCTCTATTAGACCTTTTCATTAACTGATCTTGAACTTGTAACTCTGCTATTATGCTACACAACTTCTCTGTCTGTGCTTATTGCCTTCTTTATGTCTACTTGTTCTACTTCCCCAGTCCTTTGCATTGTTATCCTATTTTGCCCCAGTAGTTCACGAGTCTTCATTTATATAACACTCACATTTCCCTTTTACTCTCTTCTCTGTCTAATATTTATCTATTGTGTGTCAGGGACCAAAAAAATTTATTCAGGATCTTCTTCCTAACTTTGTTTATTTCTTGCTCATTTAAATGTTGAATTATCACTTGCATTTCATATAGAGTGGGCTTGTCTCTTTTCCATTGTGTGATACCCTTGTTCACTACTGTAATCAGCAAAGATAGTAATTCTCTGACCTGTGATGGATGTGTCTTATTTCCTCCAGTTCAAATGGATCACTTCCTTACTTTACTCCACATAAATTCCTGTAACTGTATTCAGATAATTTTATAGATCCAGTTGGAGACTTTGCTGTTTCCACAGTCCCAAAAAATGTGCTCCCATGTCCCCTGTTCGCCCATATCATATCTGTAACATGTAACATCAGGTGTCTGAAGCACTTTCCCAAGTCTAGCTGGTGCATAAAAATATTTGTGCAAGCACTGTCCCTCCAAATATTCTGAATTTGGTAACTTGCCTGTGGACTACACAAATTACCTTCCATTGTCTTAGAGTGTATTCCTTTCTCAAAATATTTTCCCATGAGGTCTTTAAACCTAAAACTTTAAGTACTTGAATCTACATTGGACCTTTCTATGCTCTTGTGATAAGCCGTTTTGGCTCATACTGTACTTGTCTTGCCTACAGTAAACATTCATCTAGTTCTAGGATGCCCTGTGATTCTAATCGGTGTGTCCTGTAGTGCCTTGGAGACCCATAAAAAGAGAGTATTCTCTCTCTCTCAGACCAAAAACTTGTCTCTTTTCACTCCATTTCCTTGTCCTCTATCAGTATTTATTCCCATAATTTGGGAGCCAATGTTTCTTTTCTTCTTAGTTTTCGCTGTCAGTTTCCTTTGAGGATTTTTGTTCTTTTCCCGCTCATATAACATTGGGAGTATTATCCTCCTCCACCACATTGCTTAACCCATTTTGTTTTAGTACATTTGTTATGAAGAAACTTTAGTAACGTTAACATTTTAGTAAATCTTGTATCCTGTTTCAACCAGGAAGTGCTCCCAAGAGCTAAGTACTCCATCATCATACTTTGTCAGTGAGAGTCTATACTTGGAAACATCTATTTAGTCTCTGCCGAGTGCAAAAAAACATAGGCACACATTTCCATGAAAAAAAATTCTAAATCTTTTTTGGAGAAGTATCTATAATTGACAGATGCACTTCCAGTGATTATTGCAGTTTGAATCAAATGTTAATAGCTCCCCAAAATGAATTGTTCGCTATATTTCCAGTTCCTTAGACCTACCTCTCTCTGCATTCTTATCTGATTGGCTCCCATAGGCAGTAATACTGTTGGCCAGGAACTAGATTTTAACCTTGCCAAAATGTTTCACCACTGCCTGCTTAAATCAAACAGGGATCAAATCTCAGCTTTCAAACACACCTACATTTAAAGTAGTTAAACCTACCAATGCCTTGCATTTAGTTATGTATAAATATTAAATACATTAATTTCACTTTTTAGAATAAATAGACGTCTAGGACATTTATCCCACCCTCTTTCTTTCAAAGTATCAATTTTCCATAATGTCTGACCCTTAACACCATCACAAATGTAATGTTGAATCATAATTATAACAGAGATAGCTGCAAGCATGTCTTGCAAAAATGCATAAAGCAACAAAGGAAAAATTAAAAAAAAATGCAAAGCTGGACTATTCTGGTCTAATTCCAACCCACTAACTTCCCAATTATGAGAAACAGCTTTTAACCTTTTCATTATCTTGTCTTGTTAATACAGTCATCTTGGCTGTATCCTAACTACAGTCCCAAGTACTTAATATTATTTGGGGGAAGGGAAGCTACCTTGCTTGCCAGTGGGAGTGGGAAGCATTGAGCTGCCTTTTGTCCAGTTTTGTGAGGTTTCAGCCAGTAACTAGTAGTTTATTGGTCGTTTTGGGCCAGTTTCTAGCTTTTTCCAGCCCCCTGGTATAAAACTTTCAGCTTGTACCTACTCAGCACAGACTCCACGTGGGCCAGCGGAGTAATCCAGGCTGCAGAGAGCTGAATAAGCGACTTTTCTTGATACTAAGTATATTTTTTGTTGCTTTCCACATCTGAATACCTAGCAACTGTATTTTGCCTGCCTTTCTGTTACATTGAAGCTGTTTTACTGCATTTAACTTAATATTGCACTTGGAATCCTTGTTTGTTACTATTTGACTGTATTTGTAGCAAATTCTTCTGTGTAAGCTGTAGTAGCTGATTCATAGCATTTATAAGTGTTTGCTGTACCTGTTTCTGCCTGTTTTGTGAAAAAAAAAAAAAGAAAAAATATCTCTTGTTTTTCCTGCTTTACTAGTTTAGTCCAGTTTCAGAGTTGCTGATTCCTGGGCTTTGGTTGTAGTTCCTGTGTACTGTTTCCTTGCCTTATTTGGGGAAGGAAGCTACCTTGCTTTCCTGCTTTACTAGTTTAGTCCAGTTTCAGAGTTGCTGATTCCTGGGCTTTGGTTGTAGTTCCTGTGTACTGTTTCCTTGCCTTATTTGGGGCAAGGCAAGCTACCTTGCTTACCAGTGGGAGTGGGAAGCATTGAGCTGCCTTTTCTCCAGTTTTGTGAGGTTTCAGCCAGTAACTAGTAGTTTATTGGTCATTTTGGGCCAGTTTCTAGCTTTTTCCAGCCCCCTGGTATAAAACTTTCAGCTTGTACCTACTCAGCACAGACTCCACGTGGGCCAGCAGAGTAATCCAGGCTGCAGAGAGCTGAATAAGCAACTTTTCTTGATACTAAGTATATTTTTGTTGCTTTCCACATCTGAATACCTAGCAACTGTATTTCGCCTGCCTTTCTGTTACATTGAAGCTGTTTTTACTGCATTTAACTTAATATTGCACTTGGAATCCTTGTTTGTTACTATTTGACTGTATTTGTAGCAAATTCTTCTGTGTAAGCTGTAGTAGCTGATTCATAGCATTTATAAGTGTTTGCTGTACCTGTTTCTGCCTGTTTTGTGAAAAAAAGAAAAAAGAAAAAATATCTCTTGTTTTTCCTGCTTTACTAGTTTAGTCCAGTTTCAGAGTTGCTGATTCCTGGGCTTTGGTTGTAGTTCCTGTGTACTGTTTCCTTGCCTTATTTGGGGAAGGGAAGCTACCTTGCTTTCCTGCTTTACTAGTTTAGTCCAGTTTCAGAGTTGCTGATTCCTGGGCTTTGGTTGTAGTTCCTGTGTACTGTTTCCTTGCCTTATTTGGGGAAGGGAAGCTACCTTGCTTACCAGTGGGAGTGGGAAGCATTGAGTTGCCTTTGTCCAGTTTTGTGAGATTTCAGCCAGTAACTAGTAGTTTATTGGTCGCTTTTGGGCCAGTTTCTAGCTTTTTCCAGCCCCTGGTATAAAACGCTAAACGCTGCTAGCTGATTTAGAGCGATTTAGCTGAGCTGCCACTGTTGCACACTAGGGCAGTGCCGGTTAAGCAGGTTTAAACTATTCGGCTACCTAAAGTCCACTCTTCAAATTTTCCCTTAAAACTACCTTCCTCGAACTATACTACTGATCAAATCAGCGTATCCTATAACTAAAAGATCAACTCTACTTGACTCCAAGTAGACTATTCTCTATCTATTAAACCTAGCACTTGCTCCTACAGTACTTATTACCTTGATACGGCACTCTTGTCATAGATAGTACCCCAAAAGGCAACCCCCATTTCTCGGTCACCCACGTCCCGAAATCTTTTTTTAAAGTTTTTCGTCTACCCTTCTAGCATGTCGAGGGATCAGTTGCTAGTGTCCTCTCCTGCTCAGCTGGTGAACCTGGGAATATTGAGGCAATGTTTCAATTGCCTCATGTACACAGACAACCCTTTCCTCCTCCCACAAAACACAAATACATGCGAGAGATGCAACTATACGGCCAAACTGGAGGCTGAGCTCTCTCAACATAGGACTGGCAAGACCAGTCAGGAGGAGAAGGTTACCACACACACTATAGACCCAGTCTCACATAGTACCATTACAACCTCAAATCATACACATAAACACACAAAGACATACTCGGAGGCTCTGATCAAAAATCTACCAAAACAGCAGAGGCCACCAAAGCAGACACCCAAACAACCACCACCTCAGAACACAACACCCGCAACACATAGATCTCACAGTCAGAGTGTCAAACAGTCACAGCCCTTAAGGCCAAACACAATGCCAGACACACTAGTCATTGGTGACTCCATAGTCAGACACACTGATGTCCCGCTCACCAGACTGAGTAAGGAGAAGGTCACAGTAAGCTGCCTGTCGGGCGCTAGAATCCACCACATAACGCAAGCACTCAGGTCTCTCAACAGCAGGTACAAATATGACTCAGTCATTGTCCACGCTGGTGTAAACGACCTGAGACGTACCTCCTTGGACTACATGAAAAGAGACATTGAGGAGCTCTCTGATTATGTAGCCCAGGCAGGTATGACCCTGACCTTGAGCAGTATCCTACCTTCACCAAGAATGATGCCACAATACAGAGATAAGATGATCAGCTTTAACAATTGGCTTAAACACTGGTGTCATTCAAAGGGATCCAGTATCTGTCTGCCTGGGATGACATGCTGGACAAGCCACGCTGCTTCGCAAGGGACGGCTTGCACCTGTCACCCCTGGGATTCCGGATATTGGCAAAGGCTCTTGCCACCCCATAGTGCCTTTTTAGGCAAGGCTCAAATTCTAAACCTACCACCCTAGAACACAAAAAGGAAAAACTAAGGGTAATGCTGCTCAATGCCAGAAGTCTAAATCTCAAAATGCACGCACTCGAGGCCCTTCTCAGTATGGAGAACATCGATGTCTGTGCTGTGACAGAAACCTGGTTCAAGGCTCCTGAGAGCACCCCAGCGCTATCAGGTTTTACCTCATATCATGCGTTCCGCCCCAAAATCCGGACAATACCAAGAAAGGAGGGGGTATCCATATTCATCAAGGACACCCACACCTCAAGACTGGTGGCAACGCATGATGCATCGGAGACCATCCAGGTGCAATTAACCATAGGCAAGACTGCTCTGCAAATTGTAGCATGTTACAGGCCACCCTCACAAACTCAGGAAACTCACATGGCCTTCCTGAAAACACTAGAGGGATAAATGTATCACCAAACACCATCATACTAGGTGACTTCAATTACCCTAATATAGACTGGGAACACTACTCAAGCCCAAACACCCTAGCCCAAAAGTTCCTGGAATTCATAAACTCAAATGCCATGGAACAACTAGTCACCATCCCCACAAGAGGAGATAACATACTTGATCTCATCATCACGAACATGGGAGCACAATGTTCAACACCGAAGTATACCCCTCACTGGTGAGATCAGATCACAAACTAATCTCGCTGGAGGTCCTCATCCCACCGCCACCTGAAATAAAAAAGACAAAAGTAAAGAACTTCTCAAAAGCCGCCTCCACACTTCTAAAGACTATGGGGGTTTCCTTTCAGGCCCCGAGCGGCGGAAAACAATACTCAAGCCGCTGAATCACTTACAAACGCCTTCTACCAGCACCTGCAGGACTGCATGGATAAGGCAATCCCAAGCAAAACAAAGACTCTTTGTACCAAAGGCAAGCGTCCAGTCTGGTGGACCCCAGCCATAAACAAACTCTACAACAAAAGGAGGAAGCTACTACAAGATAGAGCAAAATCCTTAAAAGGTAAGACACCCTTGATCACTATAAGTAAAAACTAAGAGCTCTCATAAAATCATCCAAAGCAAATTTCGAGAGAAAAATAGCTAAAGACTCAAAAGACAATCATAAGGCCTTCTTTAGCTATGTTAGAAACCTAGGAGGAAACTCCCAGATATGCTCAGAACTAGTTCAAAATGATGTGAAGATTACTGATCCTACAGACATTGCCAACATACCGCTGACAGGTTCAGTGCAAACTTCTCCCTCTCCCCCAAAAGGAGAGATATCTATACCAAATGAGTGCAGCCCCCCAAACATCTCCAGCGCCCAAGTGAGAACTGCTCTCTCCAAAGCAAAAAACACAGCATCCATGGGACCCGATGGTGTCCCCGGCTGTGTGCTCCACGAACTCAATGAGGAATTAAACCCACAGCTAGGACAGCTGTTTAATCAAAGTCTTACCTCTGGATACATACCCAGGGAGTGGCGCACTGCAAATGTGGTCCCACTTCACAAAGGCGGTGCCTCCACAGACCCTGGAAATTACCGGCCCATTAGCTTGACAAGCCTTATCTGCAAAGCCATGGAGAGGATCATAATGGACCTCATAAATAAAGACATAGGGAATTTGCAGACTTTGGATCCAACCCAGTTTGGCTTTGTCAAAGGCAGATCATGCCTTTTAAACTTGGTTGACTTTTTCGAAACAGTCACCAAAGCCATTGATGAGGGAAAGGCAGTCCATACAGCCTACCTCGATCTGGCTAAGGCCTTCGATACAATACCCCACTCGGGTATCATTGAAAACTCATCAGCTTAAATGTTAACCCATACATCACAAGATGGGTTGCAAACTGGCTGAGTGACAGAACCCACAGGGTCAGAGTTGCTGGCGCCATGTCAGACTCAAAGCCTGTCACAAGTGGTGTCCCACAGGGCTCAGTCCTGGGCCCACTCTTGTTTGGCATCTACTTTTCCAAGTACAAGCAAACACAGGAGGGTTATGGCTGACAAAGTTTGCAGATGACTGCAAACTGGGCGCCATAGTAGAAAACACATCTGACACAGATATCCTTCAGAAGGGTCTCACAGAAACGGATAACTGGTGCCAGAGCCACGGCCTAAAGTTAAATGCCAAAAATGCATAGTCATACCCTTCGGGAAAAACAAGGTTACCCCTAGCTACCAAATAGGTGGCAATCCACTGAGCACAGAAGAAGTTATCAGGGACCTGGGGACCCAGGTTGATAGTAGTCTGTCATTCGACACCCATGTAGCTAAAGTAGTTAGGAAGTCCTTCTACATTGCCCACCTTATCATGAAGGGATTCTCATCTAGATCAAGGGAGGTCATAGTCTCCCTTTACTCATCACTCATCAGACCAATGATTGAGTACAATGCCCCATTCGGAATGTATCTGACCCGACACTTGCAGCAGCTGGAGAGGCCACAAAAGTTCCTCACCAAAAGGATAAAGGGTCTCAAAATCTGTCCTATGCTGCCCAACTGAAAGAACTCCAGCTCTATTCAGTCGCCACCGCTTGCTCAGAGGTGACCTTTGCCTAACATACAAGGCCATGTCAAACCCAGATTTGATGAATATGCTTCACCTCAAAAATCTAGATCCATCAGAGCCACAAGGGCGGAGACTTAAACCTCGACACGGCTATTAATAGGACGTGCTGGAGAGATAGATTCATCACCCAAAGACTCCCTATGCTGTGGAACAAAATCCCGGTACATGTGAGGCAGAGCACCTCGCTGGCCTTGTTCAAGAGAAATCTTGACCAATGGATGGGAGATCGCAGATATACCCCAGGAATTACCTCAGTGTCACTGCTCGACAGAGGCACAGCAAAATAATGGGTATAGTTCCCCATACTAAAGGGGCGGCGTAAGCCACAAAACAATGGGCTAGGCTTATAAATGCCCTCGGGCAGATAGCCTAGTATGAACCTATGAACCTATAGGTATTGGCTGCAATAAATAGCAATACTTCTTTTTCAGTGTCAGAATGGGACTAAAATTTAGTGATATTGCCCTTATCTTCATTTGATTTACAGAGTAACACAGGAATATAAACTAATACAAAAGCTTAAATAAATTATATCCATCTTGCTTTAGATAAAAAAAAATGTATCAACAAATGGTGCATCCTGCATTGAGATTTCCTGAATTTCCTGAATGTTGACATCCATCTAAAGCGAACACTTACTTTCCCAGTGCAGTACTGGACCCCTGAGCAGAACCTGTACTAACACTCAAAAGAACCAAAGTGTATGTACCTTTTTAGAAAGTTGTCTGCACATCCAATAGCAATATTGTAATACTATGTGTGCATGCTAGCAGCCTACCGCAGAGCCCACTCAACCTGCTCTCTCCAGTCCCTTACCCCTTGTAGGTGCCTAGCCCTCCTCTGCTAACTGATCTGTCCACTAGATGGCAGCATTAACCTACTTTTAAATACTTTATTGTAAAGTAAATCAAGCTACTGGATATTTGTCTGTCCTACTTGCTCTATTGCCCTGCCCTACCTTCTGTAGCCTCCCTTCTCCTCCTCAGTCTCTCTTAGCAGAACTGCATCATACTCCTGAGTCTTGCTGCTCTGTGCTTACTACTCACCTCACTGACTGTTCCTTGCTGACTTGCTCTTCCATTTCCTGTTTCTGACCTGCTCCGTTTGCCCTGCGGGCTCACTCCACTCCCCTTCCCCCAAATTCCACCTACCCCCAGTGCTCCTACATTTATTCTCATCCTAACATCCCTCCCTCTCTCCAACAACCAATCCTCAACATTTTCCCTCCCTCCACCCCACCTGCCTCTCACTACCTCACCCCATTCCCTCCTAAGTCCCTTAACCTTCTCTCTATTACATCCAACAGGCCCCACCTATCATGCACTCTCCTACTCCTAAAACCTTTATTTCCACATCCATCCTCATCCTTCTTCTACTTCCTCTATACCATGCCACCTCCTATACTCACTTCCCTCTACACCCTCCACCTCTGCCTCCCCACCTCCCCCACACAACACACTTCCACAACATCTCAGCCTCTAGTTCCCTCCCACCCTTCCCTCCTCTTCAAAGTAAAACTTCTCCCAATCACTGCTAAATACTACAAACCCTGACCTTTTCATTACCAGACACTTCTAACTAAGTACAAACCAAAACAACTTATTCCTTATCTCGCTTACCTCTGCTTAGCTGGTGCCATTCACCTTAATCCAGGACCAAACTTCTCTCCTACTAACCACACTAGCTCCCACAATAATTTCAGCAATAAATACCTCAAATTCCTCACCATCAATGCCCAAAGCCTAAAAAATAAAACAACCCACTTTCATGTCTGGGCTCACTCAACTCCCCTGACATTGTAGCCATCTCTGAAACCTGGCTAAAACCTCACATAAGTGACTCTGAATTCCTTCTCCCTGGATTTCAATCACTTCAATCTGACTGCCTAAGTACTCAAGGTGGCGGTGTCGCACTAGTCTACTCCAACCAGCTGTCCTGTAGTCCATATCCTAATCCCATCCCTTCTTTCAATAATGCTGAACTTTTAGCAGGCCTTCTAAAAATTATCATAAAAGCATCTGCTTCATTTCCCTCTATATTCTTCCAGGTAACAATACCAACACCCTGGAAGACATCCTGTCCTGGGCCTCCTCAAATATTAAACTGGAAACCTACATATTGGGTGATGTAAATATAGACTGGAACAAAATCAACAACCCTAACCCCACTATGTCAATCAATCTATTTAACTACTCAACTTACTAACACCATCACTAGACCCAACAAAACCAACCCCCTGGCTCCATACTAGACTGGATCCTTGTATCTCATCCCAATAAAGTGATACAATCTGGTGTCATACCAGGCCCATTAGGAGACCACCTCCCTGCCTTCACCCATCGAGCTTCCCTCACCCCACCACACTCCCACCAGTTTATCCACACTTGGAACCTCTCTAACTTTAACCCTATTACCTTTTCGGATTCATTCAGGAATACCAATTGGAACCCACTGAAAACTCTTCCATTAGACTCAGCCCTTGACTTTTTCAATTCAACTTTCTTACATGTCTTTAACCCCCTAGCTCCAGTAAGAACAAAAAGAGTAAAAACCAAGACCACCTCATGGCTTACCAAAGACACCAAAAAGATTATGCTACAAAGAGAAAACCTGGAAAACATACCTCCAAACTAAACAAGACATCTTACTTAAATACAAACTAAGAAAACTTGCCAAAAAACAAGTTAAAGATAAAAAGTCCTACTACATCAAAAAGCAAACAAATCATGCAACCCCCCCCCCCCACAAAATTTTGGAACTCTATCAACTCTCTCCTTAGGCCAGGTACTAAAAACAATCCCTGCCTCGACACCAGCAAACCTGACCTTGAAATTGCCTCACTATTCAACACCTTCACCACTTCTGTTGCTGAGCTAACCAAGACCTTTACCAACAACAACCCTCAACCCCACCCCAACCAAACATCCTCTCCCTGCCCCCCCTACTTTCGAACTCAAACCCATCTCCACCTACCAAATAAAGAAACTACTCTCCAAACTAAAGCCTTGCTCCAATGCCCCTGACAACATTCCCTCCTCCTTCTTAAAAATAGCCTCTGATGGTATTGTTCTCCCTATTAGCATCCTGATCAATAGATCCCTACCTGAATCCTATGTACCCAAACTATGGTGCTCTGCATATATTCTTTCACTTCACAAGGGTGGCAAAAACTGTAACGTATCTAATTTCCACCCCATAGCCATCCTTTCCCCTCTCTCTAAACTCCTTGAAAAATGCATCCACCTTTAGCTCTTGCCATTCCTTACCAAACACCTGCTACTCTCTCCTACCCAACACGGCTTCCGCCCAGGGCATAGTATCAACACCGTCCTTCTCCCCTTCTTACATACTGTCAATTTAGCCCGTGACTCCAGTAATTTAATATCCTCAGTTCTGCTGGACTTATCTAAAGCTTTTGATACCATCTCCCACACCCACCTTCTAAATCATCTGTCTAATCTCAATCTCCCACAAAACTCTCTCCTGGTTCTCCAGCTATCTTTTTGACAGGTCCCAGGCTGTCAAATGGGGTCAGGGCACCTCCACCTTCCATCCTACCCCCACTGGAGTACCCCAAGGATCCATACTTGGCCCAGTTCTATTTAACATCTTTATCAACGACTTTTACAAGGCCATACCCAATACTAAAATTGTTCAATATGCTGACGATTCTACTTTGATCTGCTGCACCTCCAACTTAACAGATCTCCAACTACTGACACAAACAGCCTTCTCAACTACCGAAAACTGGATGCTCCAAAATCACCTCTTATTAAATGCTAACAAAACTAAAATCCTTCTATTCTCTCCTAAGTCCTCCCCTATTGATAAAAACTCATTCCAAATAACCAGTCATAAGTACATTTTAGAGGTCGTTCCCTCTGCCAAACTTCTTGGTGTAACTATTGATGAACACCTAAAATTTAATACTCACGTCCAGCTAAACAAAGAAAACCCACATAAAACTCAACCTACTTTATAGAAACAGCCACTTCCTCTCTCCTGCTACCAGACTAACTCTCGCCACTACTTATATCCTTCCCTCTCTACTGTATGGCGCCCCTCTGCTTACTAATTTATCCTCCAAACTAGAAGTATGTTACAATAAAATCTCCAGATTTGCTACCAAAGCTAAATCTTCCTCTCAACACTGTCCCTCCCTTCACTCATTAAACTGGCTTGAACTCCATAAACATGACTTTCTCCAAATCATGACTGCCTATAGACTACTTTTCCAACCTACCAAGTGCCCTGCACTATCCAATATCCTACAACCATATACTTCCCCATAGAACACGTAGATCTACCCACCAAAACCCAATCACCATCCACAAACCCAAGCACCCAGCTGGTCAACTTCTGCTTTCCTTCACCTTAGCCAAAAAATGGAATGCTCTTCCCTCCACTCTTAGGACCTGCGATAACCTTGAAAACTTTAAATCTCTTCTTCATTCCCACCTTTACTCAAACAGGAAATGCAACTGTACTCTTCACCCTATACCTCTGAAGGTCTCCTCCTCTTTTACTCCTGGCTAACCTCTCACCTAGCTAACCTTGCTCATTTGTATTATGTATAAATAACTATACTGTAAAATCTAGCCTCAAGGCCATTTGCCTGTCTTTTACACCTAAACAAAATTGTAATTGTTTGTTTCTTTATGAATACTACCTGTTTATTTGTTAGTAATGCAAAGTTTTAGTAATTATTAATGTAACTATGTATTGTTGGAGCTTTTCTCCCCGGACCTCCACTGAAAACGGGCTTCCCGAGCCCAGTGGACCTCCCCGGTCATCAAACTGGAATAAATAAATAAGTAAATAAATGAGATCTTTATTTACAGCCTGTCAAATATCTTAAATTCAAATGCCTCACTGTTGCTGGGCATGGTCTATGCTCATACCTTGTTGCTCAGGCCTGGAACTCCTTACCTTTACCACACAAGTAAATACCATCAGTACATTCCTTTAAAACCATTCTGAAAGACTTCGGGCTGTATTCTTGCTGAACCCCAGGATAAGCTATATCCTTAAATATCAACAAGTATCTATTCATGCTTACACTTCCTTCTTCACATCCTTATGTCAGTTTCTCTCCCTTGACAGTCTAAATATGCCACAACCCTGTTTTTTTCCATTTCCTGTTGGTATAATAACTTACCTTTAATTACTCTACATTGGCTAAAAATTTTCAAATATTAAATCATTGCAATAAAGTTGTATCTTTTTAATCAATGTTTTCACAATATGTCTAATTTGGTATAATTGTTTACACTGTATATGATTTTGTATTAATTTAGAAAATTGTAAAATTACGGGTTTGGAACTTTTCTCCCCAGGCCTCTGCTGAAAATGGAAACCAACCTTGGTGGATGTTCCTGGTAGTCAAACGTCAATACATTAAAACATAAAAATAATTGTTCAGTATATAGACCAAAGAAGACTAGTGACAGTGCACAGTCTTGTCTTGTTCCCACAGATAATTTAAAGATCCAAAACAGAACTGCAAAAGTTTTCTGTCTTGCTAGAGGTTATATGTGGTGCTAGAACTGGTCCAATACATTCCGTTATAAATTCAACCTCTAGAAGCACCCGAGTTAGATAAAACAATTCAGTGTTGTCAGAGGTCTTTCTGCACTGAGTCGGATAATCCCAATTTATCATTTTAGTTTCTGCTTTCTTCATAATCCCTGTTTTTAAATATCAGATGTCTGCCTCCTCTCACACATTTGTACCAAACATTATCAATCAACTGTAATGTATGTCTTGCTACTCTGTTTGCTGTAATAGACATAACTTATGATTTAACACTAAAATAGGCCTATATGAAGAAGCCAAACTTGACATCCTTTCCATCTTTTGGTGTGACAGTCACTACCGCTTATTCCCAAGGAGAGGAGGGGTAGCCCTAGCCTACACAAAAGTATTAACATTTTAAACACTGAAGGTGGTAATTTCTGTTTTTAACCACTCCAAACTCTTGTTAGAATACCTTCACTACCTGGACCTTCCTGGAGCTTTAGTCTTTCCTTTTTTGAAGTCCTGTCACTAACTCATCCTGAATTATTGGATTCTCTATCTAGGAACTGCCTTTCACATTTGCCACATTCATTCTAGGGCTAATTGTTGATATCATTGAAGGAACATTTCCCTTATCACCTGGTCTCTCCTAAAAGTGGTCCCATCTTCTCTTTTTAAACATGCAATAATTATTTGCAGTCTATTGTTGCCTCAGCTTAATTGCTACTGATTTTCAATATGCAGGTAAATTACAAAAGTATCCATCACTCAGTAATTTCTGTATACTTTTTTTGTAATTATTCCTCAGTTTCTTGCTTCCCTTTCTTTACCTTCTTCTGTGCCATCATACAATTTATTTTGCATCTCTGTTAGTTAATATCTTCTTTCTTAAACTACAATGAGCCTTCTTCAGAAACATACTTGTGTTCTCCTGCACTTTAAATCTGGATTTCATTTTAGACATACCATTCAGCTATCTGTACCTGCTGACTAGTCTGTCTCATTCAACTTGTTTTCTGTTTGTTGCTTGGACCATTCAGTGAATGTTTATTGCTTTACATAACCTGTAAAAAAATCACAAATGTCTTTTCAAATAAGTGGCACTTAAGTACACAGTATATACTCTGAAGTCACACAATCAGAAACCAGAAAAAGATTTATCTTTACAGTTTTAACTAAATAAAAATATGCATTTGTAATGTACTTGTTATCTTATTTTACACCTATTTTGTTCTTATAATTTTTTTGTTCCCCAATGTCTGCCAGGTATCAGCTAGTTGTTCATAGGTTGGTACTAGGCTATCAGCCCTAGGGCCTATACAAGCCTAGCCATAACAATTCCCTGGCTATTTCTTCCCACAGTATTTATTTCCCTGGACCCCTGTCTGTCAGGGCAACTGACGTGATCCCCGGGGTGAATTTCATATAATTGTGATCTATGAAGCCCATTCATTACTATTTGAGAGCTATCTTCAGCCCTTTCATTCCCATGGGTCGAGCAAGTCAGTCACAAGGCCATCGTCCAGGCATTCATTAAGACCTTTTTGTTAGCTGTACCTACATTTTCCTGTCCTTTGCATTCCTGTATCATTCAAGTTGAGATGACAGTGGGCTGTTGGAGTAACTGTCCACAACTCTTCATGTAACTCAACCAAGGCCTTGCCCCCCCCCCCCCCCCTACAGACCACACCTGTGTAAAACTGGTCTTCACTCATGGTTCACCACTCTACCTTGACTTCTCCAACATCTGAGATGCTAATTAATTTCTGGTCATCTGTACTGCAGTCAAGGCTTCATCCTTCTGAGCCATGGAGTTAGTTATTTTATATCTGTTTGGGAAAAAGTATACTGTGTTGTCTCAAAATGAATATCAGAAACCGCAGTCAGACCCATCCCTTTAGCACAAGTACATACATAATGCTCCAGTTGTAGGACTGAAATATTTGTTATAACCATTGCAGTCTCGTAAATAAAATGCTATTCCATCTTGAAAGGCATTTTTCCCCAAAAATCTTTGTCTCATGTTGGGGGTAGATAATTATAATAGATAGTAAGAAAGGTTATGGAAATATAGTCCTTAACTCCAAACTAGCATCCCTGTGCTTCCACTGTTATATCTCCTAGTGATAAGGGCATTGTGCGGAAATTAGTAATATCACTAAATATCAATGAAACACTACAGTATCTTAAAAACTTCAGAGTGCTTCACAATCGTACTAAAAAGAAAACAAATGAAGACAAACTATACTATAACTTTCAGAATAATAGTAGTTAACACAACCCTAAAAATTTCAGGCAGCCATTAAAGAAATCTTGCATCCTGGCCAAAAATTCAACCCTAACCCTTCTCCCAATAACTCACTACTCAAAAACACAATACAATTCAACTGTTATTTCATAATAGTATAGCATCTCATAGCAAGGATTCCCCAACATCTAATCCCAACCCTGCCAATGGCCACGTATCACCACATCCACTTTCACCTTCAAACCTGTGCCTACATCCTGTATAAAACTATTCTTAAATAAACTCAAACCATGATCCATTTCAGCTGATGACCTTTCAAGTGAATACCTTAAAATAGCAGCCAATAGCATTGCCTCTCCTGTCTCAGTCCTTATAAATAGGTCAGTCCAGGAATCCCACATTCTCTGTCTCTGGAAAAGTCACATTATCCCTATGCACAAAGGAGGAAATTCAACAGACATTACTAACTTTAGACCTATAATTATCTTACCACCCCTCTGCAAAATACTTAAAAAATGTATTCAAAAGCAATTGCTAAACTATCTCCTGCAGGAAGAACTCCCATCCCCCACACAATGTGGCTTCCATCTTTCCCATAGTTCTTAGCGCTGCATTTCTAAGTATATAGATGATGTCAACAAAGGAAGATATAATGGCAAATTCGTCTTCTCCTTATTTCTAGACTTGTCTAAAGCCTTTGACACAGTTGTCATAGCAAACTTCTACTTGAGATGTCCTTATTAGATCTCTCTGTCTCTCAGTCCACCCTTCTGTGGTTCAACAGCTACCTATCCAATAGGTATCCTTCAGTAAAATGGCATTCTACCCCCTCTCTCCATACCTCCCAGTCACCACTGGTGTACCACAAGGCTCTATCCTTGGTCCCGTCATCTTTAACAATCTCAACACCACCCTCCACACATCCACACAAAAGGCTTCCCTAATACAGTACACAGATGACTTCTCATTCATTTGCACATCTGACAACATGGCACCCCAACAAAAAAAAATACACAGGAAGCTGTAGCAGCCACTGAAACATGACTTTGTAACTCTCAACTCATGCTCAAACCCCCTCCCCAAAACACAAACTACTCCCTTTTTTTACCCAAATCCTTCTCTCTTGATAATACAATCATTGAAGTCAACTCTCATAGCGAATTATTGGGGATGATAAAAAAATCAAAACATAGGGGAGCTTTACAGAGACAAAAATGTTCTCACCAATGTAACTAAAACTACACTTGCCAGTATTTATCTTCTCCCCACACTATGGTGCTGCCATCTTTACTAACCTCCAGGCATCACAAAAAACAAAACCTGAGCAGTGTTATAACAGAGTTGCTAAAGTTGCAGCAAATTCCCTTTTTAGAACCCACCACAGTACAGGACTAAAAAGCCTAAATTGGTTAGAACTACCCCATCAACTAACATATACACAGCTTCTTACCACCTGTAAAATAATCTAGGATCCATCTGCTTGTCCAGCACCAAATATCATTCTACACAACTATGTTCCCAGTTGGTCATTATGATCCAATGAGGAAAAAATTCTGTCTGTCCACAAACCTATCACATCTCCTGGGCTTTGTCTGTATACTTACTGTGTTAAGTCCTATATCTCCTTACCTGTATACATCAGGTCAATACCCTCCTTCAAAGCCATTCTGAAATACTTCTAGACAAAAGGTGGCTCTGTTCTTGCTCAGTACCAGGGTAAACTATATCCCTAAATGTAAGCACGTACATATGTACGCCTTGCACCTTCTTATTCTCCCTTCATGTGCTTCCTTACTTCTGTCAATTTGTCCCCAGCTTTCTCTCTAAATATACCATAAGCCTTTTCTCTGGCCTTATAGTGCAATTCCTGTTTGTATTATACTAACATATGTTTAATTTCTCTATAAACTGGATAAAATTTCTCTGAATATTAAATCATTGTTTTATAATTTGTATCTATTCTTAACCACTGATTTCATATTATGTCTAATTTGTTATAATTATTTAAACTGGTAAATGTTTCTGTATTATTTGTAAATATTGGAAGATTATTTCTCTTAAAATGTTTTGTAATACTATGGAGCTTTTCTCCCTGGGCCTCTGCTGAAAACGGGTTCCTACCCAGTCAAACTTTCCTGGTAATCAAATGTCAATAAATAAATCACCATTATTCATCTTGATCAATGAAATACAGATGCTTCTCCTTAGAGCCAGTCACGCCATAGTAGTGAGTTAAGTTCTTGCACCTCTAAATAAGCCTCTTCCAGAACTACCACCGAAGACTGAACTTTCCTTAAGTAACAAGATACTCTCTTTTACCTGGATTGGTCATTACATTACACTGCACAAAACTCATTCCTGATATATAAATGAAATTCTTTTGTAAACTTCCAGGTACATGAAACTAATATAAAGTTCCTAGATGATATGCCCCCATAGCAAAAATGTGCTAGTACAATCACATTTGATATTAACTTAGGAAGCCTGATTGTGGACCAAAGCAAGCTAACATCAAACATCCAGCTATGAAAACTATTTACAAAATAAGTCAACTTTAAATCCTCCAGCCACATGTAAAAAAGTATATCTAACTAACTTATATGTGTTTTTAATTCACACAGCCCATCATACAAAATGACTGCAGAGTTATAACAAAAAATACCTGGATGTAAATAAATATATAGCTGCCTTTCATAATTCCCAGAGAACTCCATCCTCAATTGGAAACCCTTGCTTGGGAGTACCTGTTTTTAGCACTGATGCCTACTGCTATCTTAGGTAGTACAAAAATAAAGTTGGAGTGCACCGAAAAGCAAACTTCATGAATTCATATCTTGAACTAATTAAATTAGTTACGATCAGCAATCTGATCAGAATCCTGTTGATCATTTCTAGCTGTTTAATCATGACACCATTTGGAAATGCATGTGTACAAATAGTAACTACATGGAATAAACAAAGCCCAGGCTTTTCTTTTGTTTAAGAAGTTGTCTAGTATGAACGTAGTCTGTTGAATATGTCCTTGTCAGTACCCAAGCAGATGGAGACGTTGAGTCTTCCAGCTCTTTGCTTTCATCTAATACCATAACAATACATGATTGACATGATACGGTGACCTTTTCATTACATACTAATACTCTAAATACATAGTTTAATTTTACAATTAACAAGCTATGGTGACAAAAATCAATAACTGGATAATTTTGACTGAAATAACTGCAACCATGCTTTACAGAATTAAACTTCATATTATAGTGTATTAAATGTTTATTTACTCTGCTTGCTGGGGCCCAATTTTCTCTCTCAAGAGTATCTTTTCAGGACTATCAGATTAAGAAATCGTGATGCAGCTTCCTAAATGTCTTAGGAAGTCCCAAGAACTCCTCCAGTCTTCTCCACAAATCAAGCAATACCATTGAAATAATACATTTTGTTTATGCATTTACAGTGCAGTTAAAAATGCAACTTTACTCAATACCATCACCTTCAGCCAACAATTTGAAAAATTCCCACTATCCATACTCAGATAGTTTTAGGTATCATCCAACTTGTTTTGTTAAATTTTGTGCTGTCTTTTTTTCTCTGAATCATACTGGTTCTGAAAATTGGAAACTCAACTTACAGATCTCTAAAAAGCTTTCAGTTTATTTAGGTTAGTTCTGCTTGTCACTACCCCATTATCCTTTGTTTCAATATCAGTTGCTTTAACCATTATAACTCATCAGTTTGCACTGGTTTGTACTTTTATATAGACTTCATTGCTTTATGAGAGTCCACAAAAGTCCTAAATCTGCGCAGAAAATATGCCATAAAAAGTATCAGGTAAAACGTAAGAAATTCACATTTCTCAGTCTCCACTTTCTCACAGTGCCTGAAAATTGCATTGATTGAGTAAGAGCAATTACTAAAGGAAACGTGTATTGCTAACCTTCTGTCTCCCTCCCAGTTGCAAAAGTAAGAATAATATTCGATCTTTAATCTTGAATGCTTCAAACCAAACTTGTATATGTCTTGTTTGCCCCATAGTCACTGTCATACCAGAAATGAAACGTCAGTAAACCATCTGTTTTTATCTGTCTAGTTTGCAACCCAGTCCAGCCAGGCAGCTTGTCTTGTACTTGCACCATGTTGTCTTTCCTATTTTTGTCACACACACACCAGGATACAGATATTCTTTCATCTGACCCTGTTTTCATAGGCTGCTTATCTTTTTTAATAAGCACCTCTAATTCAGACAATAAACACACTGCTGTTTTAGTTCCTTTGACTCCTTCTGCAGCTCCTTGGGGGTGCTAGCATGTGAATTCAAAACATATATAACTTCTGATTCTGTCTCCGTCTTTGCTTCGTCACTGTTATTGTCAACTTGAATACTTTATTTTTCTCTGTTAAAAGCTGTCATTAATATCTCTCAAGACACCTTATTCCAGACATCTGATTAGGATGAATATAAAGGCCCTTGGACGTCTCAGGTTCCTTATAACCATTCACTGTGCTGTCTGCAGTCATTTCTGATGGCGCTGTTCACCTCATTACTTTTCTAGACTTTTCTTTATTTTCTTCCCAGTGTTAGGCATTGATAATATTACCACAATCCAAACAAGGATATTTATTTACAAAGAAATATTCACAAACTCAAGTGACTGGGGAATAAGTTCTCTGCTACAGAAATAAAATAAGTGCACATCTACCATCTTTATTTACTTACTGTTGTAAAACATGATTTTTTCATAAATTAATATAGGTATAGCTAAACAGAGATGCATTTTTATGGAGGCTTGGGCCAGATTTAGTTTACTATCCACATTGTGTTATGCACTAGACATGCTAATCTTTGAAAGTTGTAAAAGCATTATTTCAGCCATCCATTCACTGTTCTATATTCTGTGCAATGAAATCATTTTTTCTAGGTGTAGAATGTATTGTGTCATCCACAACTTTTGCCTAAGGTCTGTAGTTCTGTATTATTAAACATTCAGCTTGTTTTCTCTGCTGTTTTCCAGTATGGCATACTCTTTCCAGATTAGCAAACGTTAAGTTCTTTATATAATATCCACTTGTGTTATCATGGTGTTACTGGAGTGTGTGCACACCATTTCTTTTGAGACATCCAAAATCTTTTGAAAATCAAACATGCCTGACAGTTCTCAGAAAGGGGAGTCCTAGCATCCTATAAGAGCTTCCAAGTGGGCATTTAAATTTATATGTATTGTGGTGGAGGTGACAGTCACTGCAGTTTGCAGTCCTTAGATTATAATTTGGGGGACATTTGCTGAGATATGTAGTCGATTTTGAAGATCTTATGCGTAAGGTATGAACCATTGTACATCAAAATAATTATTTTAATTATTAATCCCCAGCACCTCCCCCCTCCCCTTATCATCAGGGACCAGGTCTTTAATGCCCTCTCAAAGGCAAAAAATACAGTCTCCATGGGACCCGACAACATCCCTGGCTGTATCCTACATGAACTGAGGCATGAGCTCTCAGCTCCATTAGGCACCCTATTCAACCAAAGTCTGAGCTCCGACTTCATCCCAGCCAAATGGAGGACAGCCACTGTCTCATCCCTCTACACAAAGGTGGAGCATCTACTGACCCAGGCAATTATAGGCCAGTCAGCCTAACTAGCCTGATCTGCAAGGCCATGGAATGCATTATCATGGACCTTATAAACAAGGTCATTGGCAACCTCTAAACGCTTGACCCCACACAGTTTGGTTTTGTCAAAGGGAGATCATGCCTGTTAAAGTTGGTCGACTTCTTCAAAACAGTCAAAGTCATGGACGAGGGCAATTTGGTGCACACTGCCTACCTTGACCTAGCCAAAGCCTTTGACACTATTCCCCACTCGGGCATAATAGTTAAACTCTCCCAGCTAGGCATCAACCCATATGTTACCAGATGGGTAACTAACTGTCTCACTGATAGAACCCACTCAGTCAAAATAGGGGAAGCCACCTCTAATAGTAGGCCCGTAATGAGCATTGTACCCCAAGGATCAGTCTTGGGGCCTCTACTGTTTGGAAATGCACTTTTCTGAGATGCAAGCCAAAACCAGTGGTCTGTGGCTGACCAACTTTGCAGATGACTGCAAGCTGGGCACCGTCTTAAATTCCCCTAGTGATGTGAACATATTCATAAAGGATGCGCACACCACTAGACTGGTAGCCCAACATAACACCCGAGACACTTCAGGTGCAGCTAACATTGGGTAAGTCACAGATTCAGGTCATAGCCTGCTATAGGCCCCCAACCATGTCCCAAGACTCACACTGCACGTTCCTAAGCACCCTGGAGAATATTAGGGTCCAGCCTAACACTCATACTGGGTGACTTCAACTACCCTTTCCATTAATTGGGAAAACTACTCATGTACTTATACACTTGTCCAATGTTTCCTGGAATTCATTAATTCCAATGCCCTGGGCCAGCTCGTTCTTACCCCCACTAGAGGTAGCAACATCCTCGACCTGGTCATTACTAACATGGGTGACCGTTGCGCTACACCAATAGTCAACTCCTCCCTGGTTAGTTCTGACCACAAACTAATCACCTTGGAAATCCACCCCCCCCCCCCCGCAAAGGTAACCACCATGAAAAACTTCTCCAAAGCTATCTTTGGGGCTCCTAAAAACAGAGGAGGCTAACTTCATGGCACCCATGCAAATGGAGGATAATTGCATGACTGCTGAATCATACACCAGTGCACTGTATGAACACGTAAACAAATGCATGGATCTCGCCATACCCAATAGAATCAAGATGCTCTCCTCCTAAAAAAGGAAGCCAATCTGGTGGTCCCCTGCCAAAAACAAACTCTACAACAGAAGGAGGAAACTGATGCGGAATAAGGTTAAGTCCCAAGACTGGAAAAACTCCCTTATCAGCCTCAACAAAAAGTTGAGATCCTTCATCAAATCCTCTAAAGCTAGCTATGAAAACAGAATTGCAGCAGATAGTGAAGACAACCACAAGGCCTTCTTTAGTTATATAAAGCATCTCCATGGCAATACCCAGATTTGCTCTGAGCTACTGCACAATGGTACCTCCTATACTGGCTGACAGATTCAGTGCCAACTTTACCCCTCTCTCCCCTCCCAAAGGACCAATCACAATGCCAGTAGATTGCCAGGCACCCAGTAGTACTGCTGCACAGGTTAAAACAGCATTGCCCAAGGCCAAGAATACAGCTTCTATGGAACCTGACAATATCCCTGGCTGTGTTTTACATGAACTGCAGAGTGAACAAGCACCTCACCTGTGTGCCCTGTTCAATCACAGCCTCACCTCAGGCTTTGTCCCTACCAAATAGTGCACTGCTACAGTCATCCCTCTCCATAAAGGAGGAGAGACTACAGACCTTGGGAACTATTGCCCCATTAGCCTGATGAGTCTGATATGCAAAGCTATGGAACACATCATCATGGACCTAATAAACAAGGATATAGGGAATCTCCAAACTCTGGATCCTACACAGTTTGGTTTTATGAAGGGTAGATCATGCCTGCTCAACTTGGTTGACTTCTTTGAGTCAGTCACCAGAGCTGTGGATGAAGGCAAGGTGGTTCATACAGCCTACCTTGATCTGGCCAAGGCCTTTGATACCATTCCCCAGTCAGGAATCATAGAAAAAACTCACTAAGCTAGGCATCAAACCCTATACCACTAGGTGGATTGCAAACTGGCTCACAGATAGAACCCACAGTGTGAAAGTAGCTGACTCCAAGTCAGACTGCAGACCAGTCATGAGTGGAGTCCCACAGGGTTCGGTCCTGGGTCCTCTCCTATTTGGTATCTACTTCTCTGAAGTCCAGACTAACATGCAGAGACTCTGGCTGACAAAGTTTGCAGATGATTGCAAGTTGGGAGCTATTATTAACTCCCCGAGTGATGTTGACATCCTACAGAAAGGCCTCATTGAGACCAACAACTGGTGTCAGAACCATGGCCTTAAGCTCAATGCCAAAAAATGTGTTGTCATCCCCTTGGGAAAACCTGGTTCCCTTGAATTACCACATCAATTGTAGTCCACTGAGCACAGAAAGCATTATAAGAGATCTGGGAACACAGCTTGACAGCAACCTCTCTTTTGACCACCACATTACCACTGTGGTCAGAAAGTCCTTCTATATGGCATATCTCATTACTAAGGATTTTGCATCCAGGAAAAAAGAGGTAGTCTCCCACTACTCTTCCCTCATTAGGCCAGTCATTAAGTACAATGCCCCATTTGGCATGTACCTCACTAGACACCTGCAACAGCTGGAGAGGCCACAGAAGTACCTCATGAAGAGGATCATACGCATTAAACACATGTCCTACACAGACAGACTCAAAAGACTCCAGCTATTCTCTGTCTCATATCGCCTACTTAGAGGCAATCTCTGCTTGACTTACAAAGCCATGTCTGACCCAGCTCCGTTAGAAATGCTACATCTAAAGAAATCCCAGTCCCTCTGCACCACACACTCCAGAGACCTCAACCTCATTACTACAATCAACAGAACAAGCTGGAGGGACAGGTTCATAACCCAGAGATTGCCCATGCTATGGAATAGACTTCAGATACATGTCAAGCAGAGCACCTCGCTGGCCCTCTTCAAGAGAAATTTTGATGAGTGGATGGGAAATAGAAAATTCACCCCGGGGATCACTCCAGTGGCTCTACTCAACAGAGGCACTGGGAACTAAGGTCGGGTGGCATGATGCCAGGATAATCCTATGGGCTAGGCTTGTAAAGGCTCCATGGCCATTAGCCTAGTAAACCCCTATGAACCTATTTGTAAGGAGTGATGGAGGATAGGATGGTGATGGTGGTGGTGGGGTTCAGCATTAAGTTCTTTAATGGACAATAAACCAGGCACTGGATTCTCTGTACACTGATGGAGGGAATACTAGATTGTTAGAAAGAAGCACCATGCAATTAAATAAAATCAATGTGATGTGATGGAACTGTTTTTAAGGTAAGTTAATCCAGATATATTTTTTCTAGAAAATAGCAGATCTGACTGTATTTACAGAGAATAAATTATTAAAGGGTATAATGAATCAGTAGTGTTTATAAATAAATGGCCGGCCACAGTGGTGCAGCGGTTAGCATTGCCGCCTCACAGCAAGAGGTTCTCTGGTTCAATCCTCAGCTGGGGTGCCTTTTGTGCAGAGTCTGCATGTCCTCCCTGTGGTCATGCGGGTTTCCTCCGGGTGCTCTGGTTTCCTCCCACATCCCAAAGACATGCTGTAGGTAGATTGGACACTTTAAATTGGCCCTAGGCGTGAGTGCGTGCATATGTGCGCCTTCTGTGGAAGGTTGGGTGGCAGGCTGGCAACTCAACACCATAAAACTCCACTGCCAATCATGAGCGGACAAGTGATCCGCTGTGGTGACCCCTAACCAGGAAATGCCAGAAGAAGAAGAAGTGTTTATAAATAAATGGAGATTATTATAATGTATGGAACAAAAAAAGCAACTGATTAATATAACACTTGTAAAATAATAAAATAACTGAATGTGTTACTTATGCTCAAGAATGCATCCAGATCATTTAGATCTGTGGAGATGCTTTTAGTTTAAATTAAAGATAATCTATTTATTTTATGGATATTGTTTCTTGGAGGTTATGGATTAATGGATATATTACTGTTTGGCACTTCTGTGTACAATATTATTATGCTAATGATCATGTTTCATGATGGCTTATAATAACATTACCCAGTTTGTGTTACTATTCAAATTACATTACTTGCAGCTTCATTAGGCACCCTATTGAACCAAAGCCTGAGTACCAGCTTTGTCCCAGCTGAGTGGAGGACAGCCACCGTCATCCGTTTACACAAAGGTGAACTGTCCACTGACCTGGGAAATTATAGACCCATCAGCCTTACTAATCTGATCTGCAAGTCCATGGAATGGATTATCATGGACATCATTAATAAGGACATTGGCAAACTCCAAACACTCGATCCACACAGTTTGGTTTCATCAAGGGGAGGTCATGCCTGTAAATGTTGGTGGACTTCTTTGAGACAGTCACCAAAGCCATGGATGAGGGGGAATATGGTGCACACCACCTACCTTGACCTGACCAAAGCCTTCAATACTATTTCCCACTCAGGTATAATAAGAATATGGTGCACACCACCTACCTTGACCTGACCAAAGCCTTCAATTCTATTTCCCACTCAGGTATAATAAATAAACTGTCTCAACTAGGCATTGGTCCTTATGTTACCAGATGGGTAGCAAACTGGCTCACTGATGAAACCCACCTAGTCAAAATAGGGGAAGCCACTTCAAGCAGTAGACCTGCAATGTGTGTACTTCAGGGATCGGTCTTGGGGCCTCTGTTTAGGATATACTTTTCTGAGGTTTAGGCCAAAACCATTAGGCTATGGCTGACCAGGTTTGCAGATGACTGCAAGCTGGGCGCTGTCATCAATTCCCCTACTAATGTGGACATCCTCATAGGTTGTACTAGGCTACTGGCCTTAGGGCCTATACAAGCCTAGCCATAACAATTCCCTGGCTATTTCTTCCCACAATATTTACTTCCCTGGACCCCTGTCTAGCAGGGTGACTGACGTGATCCCCAGGGTGAATTTCCTATCTCTCATCCAATCGTCAAGGTTCCTTTTGAACAGGGCCAAAGAGGTGCTCTGCTTGACATGTATGGGCAGTCCATTCCAGAGTCTGGAGAGTCTGAGTCAGGAACCTATCCCTCCAGCATGTTTTGTTCATTGTGATGACAAGGTTCAGATCCCTAAAGCATGTGGCTCTGAGGGATTGGGATTTCTTAAGTGTAGCATGTCCAACAGCTCTGGGTTTGACTTGGCCTTGTACGTTAAGCAGAGATCGCCTCTGAGTAGACGATGTGCGACAAGAGTATAGCTGTAGTTTTTTTAGATGGTCAGCATAGGGCATCTGCTTTAGGCCTGTGATTCTTTTAGTGAGGTATTTATGTGGCCTTTCCAGTTGTTTCAGATGTCTTGAGAGGTACATACCAAATGGGGCATTGTATTCTATAATGGGTCTAATGAGAGATGAGTACAGTGGGACAATGACCTCCTTTTTTCTGGATGAAAAGCCCTTAATGATAAAGTGTGCCACATAGAAGGATTTCCTGACTGTTGTGGCGATGTGGTTATCGAAGGTGAGACCATTGTCCACCTGTGTCCCTAAGTCTCTTATCACACTTTCGGTGTACTGCCACCTATGTGGTAATTCACTGGTACATGATTTTTCCCAAAGGGGATAACTATACATTTCTTGGCATTGAGCTTGAGCCCATGGCTCTGGCACCAAGCATCTGTTTCTGTAAGGCCCTTTTGTAGACTATCCACATCCTTTAGGGATTCAGTAATGGTTGCCAGTTTGTAGTCATCTGCAAACTTTTTTAGCCAGAGTCCCTTAGTGTTGGCCTGTACTTCAGAGAAGTAGATACCAAACAAAAGCGGTCCCAGGACTGAACCCTGAGGTACTCCACTTGTCACTTGTCTGGAGCTGGATTTGGAGTCCGCTACCTTTGCAGTGTGGGTTCTGTCAATAAGCCAGTTAACCCATCGAGTAACAGGGATTAATGCCCAACTTAGCAAGGTTATCTATGATTCCAGAGTGGGGGATGGTGTCAAAGGCCTTCGCAAGGTCCAGATAGGCTGTGTGGACCGCCTTACCCTCATTCACAGCTCTGGAGACTGATTCAAAGAAGTCAATCAGGTTCAGGAGACAAGAAAGGGTCTTCACAAACCAAACTGGGTGGGGTCCAGTGTTTGAAGGCTGTCAATGTCTTTGTTTATAAGTTCCATGATAATACGTTCCATGGCCTTGCAGGTCAGGCTCATCAGACTGATGGGGGCAGTAGTTCCCAGGATTCAAGGTCGATCCGCCCTTGTGGAGTGGGATAACTGTAGCTGTGCACCACTCAGTGGGCCATGAAGCCTGAGGTGAAGCTATGATTAAACATGACATTTAGGTGAGGTGCCAGTGCATTTTGTAGTTCATGTAGTACACAGCCTGGGATGTCATCTGGTCCCATGGATGTTGTATTCTTAGCTTTGGATAGTGCGTTTTTTATCTGTGTGGCTGTTATTACTGGAATTTGGCAATCTTTCAGTATTGAGATGTGCCTTTTAGGGGGTGAGAGAGGGGTGAAGTTGGCACTGAATTGATCTGCCAGGATATTGGCAATATCCTTGGGATCAGTATATTTAATGACATTCTGTTGTAACTCAGAGCAGATCTGAGCATTGCCATTTAGATTCTTGACATAGCTATAGAATGCCTTGTGGTTGTCTTTGGAATCTTTGTGGCAATTTTATTTTTGTAACTAGCTTTGGAGGATTTTATGAGGGATCTCAGCTTCTTACTGAGGCTGGTAAGGGAATTTTTTGCATCCTGGGATTTTCCTCTTTTCTGCAACAGTTTCTTCATTTTGTTGTAAAGTTTGTTTATGGCAAGGGACCACCAGATTGGCTTCCTTTTTTTGGAGGAGAGCATCTTAGTTCTATTTGGGATGGCATGATTCATGCACCAGTGGATGTGCTCGTACAGTGCCTTAGTGTAGGATTCAGCAGTTGAACTTTCAGTTCCCTTCTGCATGGGTGTCATGAAGTTTGTCACTTCTGACTTGAGTAGGATGAAGTTGGCACTGGAGATGTTTTTTACGGAGGTTTCCTTACCCTCCTCCAAGAGGGTCTCACCCAAACAAATGACTGGTGCCAGAAACATGGCCTCAAACTGAATGGCAAAAAATGCATCATCATTCCCTTTGGGGAGAGTGACATCCCCACAAATTATCACATTAATAACAAGGTCCTAAGCACGCAACTAGTCATGAAAGACTTTGGCACCCAGGTTGATAGCAAACTGACTTTTGACCACCATATTGCCTCTGTTGTACAGAAAGCTTTCTACATGGCTCACCTCATTAGTAAGGTTATCTCATCCAAGGACAAGGAAGTCATAACATCTCTGTATTCTTCCCTTATAAGTCCCATTATTGAGTACAATGCCCATTTCAGCATGTACCTCACAAAGAACATGCAGCAGCTGGAGAGACCACAGAGGTTCCTCCCCAGGAGAATACACCTCAAACATCTACCCTACACAGATAGGCTAAAAGCCCTGTCCCTCTACTGAGTCTCTTACAGACTCCTCAGAGTTGACCTCTCTCTGGCATACAAAGCAATCTCTGTCCCCGCCTTGCTGGGACTGCTGCCTATCCGCAAGTCATGCTCCACCCGATTAACCCACACGTGTGACCTCAACCTGGTCTGTGACATCAGTAAGACTTTTTGGCAGGACATATTTCTGTCCCAAAGATTCCTCCTTCTGTGGAATAGACTCCCTCTCCAGTGAAGCAGAGTACCCAATTAACCCCCTTTTAAGCGCAACCTGGATAACTGGATGGGGAACTGAAAATACACTCCTGGGATTCCACCTGTGTCCCTGCTGGATAGGGGAATCTGATGCTGATTTGTTGGAACATGGGCTAAATTCTTGGCTAGGCTTGTAAGGGCCTCAGGGCCAATAGCCTAGTAACTTCCTAGGATCCTATGATCTTACTATTCAAATGAGCTTGTACAATGATTTGATTGGCTTTAGTCATGGAGGTGTTTGTACAGCTTTTTTCCCCCATTGGATGAACAGTAAAGGAGAATTAAAAATGCCCATTCAATGTTTCATTATTTTTTTACAACTTTTATCATTTGGTTTCTGTGGCTAAACCAGTTTTCAGAGTATACCATGTACAGAACATCTACTACCTATACGAGTAATGTCAGTATGCATTTACTGTTAATTTCTCTCAGCACACACTTAACTCTGACAATGTAGAGGCTTGAACTCATCAGTTCCTCCCAAATGAGTCATCCTTACTGCAGCACAAACAGTCTTCTTACCTTGCTAGCATTTGATTAATGTACTGCTTTGAATAAGAATACATAAGGAGAATACATATATTCCAGAGAGACACAGGTTATTATACGAATACTGCACTCATACAGACACAGTTTATACTGCAGCCTGGTTCACTTTTTTCTGATGCCCAGTACTGCCACATTGCTGAATTGCAAGCTTCAGTATAACTTTTATTGAAAAATATGTCTCTCTGTATCTGACTGCAAGATAATCTCTTCTGCCTGTACTGCTTCTGAAATTAATCATAGCCTGACCCACTACAGAACATTTCACTGTAAATGAAAATAAATGCATCAAGACTGACATTCTGTAGCAGTCGAAATCTCTGCATTTGCAGTAGACAAGCTGTCCTTAATACTGTTCATGTGGAAAGGTGAAATGACAGCTTCCTAGGGACTTATTTTACTGACTGCAGATTGCAAATATATTTTTTCTGCATTTTGGTATTACTACATTGACTTCCTAGAAACATCCTGCCAACAGAAAATATGCCTGAGTATATTTCTGCTTATCTAGTTAAAAACTGGTTGCACTGTAATGAAGAAAAAGAGAAAAATGTTTATGCACACAAGTTGAGTTTATTCATTTATTTTTATAGACCATATGGAGATCTAGTGTAAGAGACAACTTTATGGCTACAGATCCTATGGTATGCATCAACTTGATGGAGTTTTAAGTCAGTCCCTCTTATAAACTTGTGGCACTATACTTTTTCTAACCTTTACATGGTATGGAACATAGCCTTAAGATGGTCCTGAAAGATCCTGAATTGAGTTTATTTTTTTCATCATTAGCATACACATACATGTGTCTGTGTGTGTGTGTAATTTAAAAAAAATGTAGACTAATCAACTATCGCTGTACCTGACAATAAATAATTAAAGTACTTAATGTGGAGGATATTGAGATGACACAGGACGCATATGTATTCATCTGACCCACTTCCCCCCACTCTCTACATGTGAAGTGATGTGCATTCCTTCCTCTGACTGTTGCTTTTTGATGCTATGTATATTTTGTACTTCACTAAACTAGTATCCCCAAAAAATTGTTACAGTAATTCTTCTGGTTAACAGGGCTTATGAAATAAATTAAACCACTTTACATTTTATAACCTTTTAAATGTTTAATAAAATGAAAAGGCGGAGACACACACAAAGTATATGACTGGACTCTCTGTCATGTAAGTGTGTATGTAAACATGTTACTGCTGCCTCTGATTAATGACATGCTGAGCTGACTTTTCAGTCTTAGCTTATAGGTTATGTAATAAATGTTAGTTTCAGTGCAGCTGTAGGGGTAACTAATCATTCCCATACCACAGAAGCAGTCGCACTGTATGCCCTTCTGCATTGCATGTATACCATATAGCTGATAGCTGAGCTGTACTTAGCTGAAGAAGCAGGTGTTTCTGCTTTTTGTACATGAGTTGTGCAGCACGACTCAAACAGCATAAGAAAAGTACAGTTTTGTACCTACCATAAATGTAGATGTTCGAGTGCTAATACAGCTGCAGTAATCACATATAGGTTCTCTGCCGTCAGGCGGGTCCTCGGTCGGCCGAATTCCAAAGTCTTGGTCCGGCGTCGGTTGTTGTCGCCTTCTTCCCTGACGTCAGTGCGACAGGGGTATATAAGTAACAGCCGACGCCATGTTCTCCAGTCTTTCTTGCCCCAGATGTCAGGTGCCCCCAAAAGGAAGGCAAAAGATAAATTATATATATAAATATATATATATATATATGATATATACAAGCAATGCAATGTTATCAAAAAAGAGTAGTTGAAAGCAAATACACCATATGAGGATAACCCAAAATAAGTTGTATGAGGAGGAGTTAGCCACTAGTCCTATACCTAGAGGGGAAGGAGGGAGGGAAACCTGTACTGCAGCTGTATTAGCACTCAAACATCTACATTTATGGTAGGTACAAAACTGTACTATGTTCATCGTGCATACAGCTGCAGTAATCACATATGGGTAGAATCGCAAAGCTACGCACAGGGTGGTAGGCACTAGGTAGAACTGGGGTGAGCCAGAATGCCCTGCAACACAGCAGTAGCAAAGCCTGCTCTAGTTTTGGAATATAAAGGCAGGTGGTAGTGTCTTGTGAAGGTATGTACAGAACTCCAAGTGGCTGCCTCCAAGATATCTTTGGTAGGAACTCCTCTGAGGAAGGCAGTAGAGGTAGCTGTGGCCCTGGTGGAGTGTGGTCTGATGCCTACAGGGACAGATTTCCCATGATAGGAGTAACAAAATTGTATGCAGTGGCCTATCCAGTTAGAGATTGTCTGTTTGGTAACAGGCTTCCCTTGAGCTCCTACAGCATAAGACACAAAAAGTTGTTGTGATTTCCTGAAAGGCTTTGTTCTGTCCAAATAGTAACGTAGCTGTCTATGGATGTCTAAGGAATGTAGCAGCCTTTCCCCTTTGTTTTGAGGATTAGGGTAAAAGGTAGGTAAGTGTATGGCTTGATTTAAAGCTATCCTGGATACCACTTTAGGCATAAATGACGGGTTGGTTCGAAGGGAAACCCTGTCCTGATGGAAGATAAGAAAGGGCTGCGCAGCCATGAGGGCTTGTAGTTCCGAAACCCTACGAGCTGAGGTAATGGCCAGAAGGAAAGCTGTTTTCCAGGACAAATATTGCAAATCTGTTGAGGCAGCTGGTTCAAAGGGAGGCAATGTTAATTTTTCTAGAATGCAATTAAGATCCCAGGCTGGCACTGGTTGTTTCCTTGGTGGTCTTATATTCTTAGCCCCTCTGAGGAACTGTCTTACAAGTGGGTGAGAGAATAACGGTGGATCCGTGTTGAATTCTGCAGAAATGGCTGAGGCATGGATTTTTATGGAGGAAAATGAAAGTCCACTGTTCAGCAGCTCAGCTAGATACTGTAATACCTGAGGCAAATTCAGTTTTCTAGGGTCCTGGCGTTTTTTCTCATTCCAAGAGCAAAACCGTTTCCATTTTGCGGAGTACATCTTCCTAGTAGATGGCCTTCTGGCCTCCAGAATGACATCCTGAACCTCTTTGGAGAGTAGGGTCTGCTGTGGTGTTAAGGAATTTTCCATGCAGCAAGATTGAGTGTTTTCAGCTGACTGTGAAGAGTTTTGTAGCTGTGCTGAGTTAGCAGAAGAGGCATTAGAGGTAGAGGCCAGGGAGGAGTATGTGTTAGGCTCCTTAGGAGTGGGTACCAGTGCTGTCTTCGCCAGTCTGGAGCAATCAGTATCATCTTCGGTCTGTCTGCTCTTGCTTTCAAGAGCACCTTGGGTAGAAGAGGCAGAGGTGGGAAAGTGTACACTATCCATGCTGTCCAACTGAATGAAAGGGCATCCACCCTCCAGGCCTTTGGATGAAAAGTCCTTGAACAAAACTTTTCCAGTTGATGGTTCCTGTGGGAGGCGAAGAGATCTATGTCTGGCCTTCCCCATGCTTGGATTATCTTTGTAAACACCTGTGGATGCAGCTTCCATTCGTGTGGATCTGTCATATTCCTGCTTAGATTGTCTGCCAGCGTGTTTTCCAAACCTGGCAAGTACTGTGCTTGAAGTTCGATTTGCCATTCCAGAGCCAAGTTCCAAAGTGTCATGGCTAGTCTGCACAGGGGATATGAATGTGTTCCTCCTTGTTTGTTTATGTACCACATCACTGTGGTGTTGTCTGTTTTTATCAATAATTGCCCTGGATGCAGGAGGTCCTTGAATGCTGTAATTGCATTTATTACTGCTAGCATTTATTTTTGATTGATGTGAAGGTGCTTTTCCTTTTGGGACCATTTGCCCTGAATGCACCTGCCTGTCATGTGCGCCCCCCAGGCGTAATCTGAGGCATCTGTTGTGATGACTTGATTTGCTTGAGGCTTGCAGAATGGGAGACCTGTGTTTGTTTGACATGGTTGGGCCCACCATAGAAATTCCTTTTGCAAACATGGAATTATTGGTATTATTGTTTCCAAATTGTGGCTGTGTTGAGACCATAGGCTTTTTAGGTACCATTGAAGTTTTCTCATATGCAACTTTGCACATGGGATTAAAAGAATGCAAGATGCCATGAAGCCCAGAGCCTGCAGGATTTTCCTTGCAGTAAGCCTGGTACAATTTGCTAGTGCTTTGAAGTACTGAGTTAGTTGCCCTTGTTTTTCTGGTGTAAGATAGGCCATCTGGGTGTTTGTGTCCAAGTTGGCACCCAGGAAATTTATTTTCTGAGATGGTATTAGCCTGGATTTCTCTTTGTTGATTGTGTATCCCAGAGAATTCAGTAACCGTGTTGCATAAGCCAGATGTTCCAGAAGAGTGTGCTTGCTGTCCGCTTGGATCAGGCAGTCGTCCAAATAAGGGTAAATTTGTATCCCTTGAAGTCTGCAGTAGGCAATTACTGATGCCAGGCATTTCATGAATACTCTGGGCGCAGTAGATAAGCCAAAGGGCAATGCAGAGAATTGTTAGTGGATTGAACCTGCAAGAAATCGGAGGTATCTTCTGCAGCTTTGTCTGATTGGGACATGCAGGTATGCCTCCTTGAGGTCCAATGTTACCAGCCAAAACTCCTTGCCCAGCATGGGAAGAAGCTGCTGTAATGTGAGCATCTTGAATTTTGGTACGAGTAGAAATGCATTTAGGATGGATAAGTCCAAAATGGGTCTCCAGTCGGTTTCTTTTCTTGGTAACAGGAAAAGTCTGGAATAAAAACCTTGGCCTTGTTCGTGAGTCGGAACCTCTTGAATGGCTTTCATGTCCATGAGTTTTGTAATTTGTATTTGTGCCTCTGCCCTTTGATTGTGTGGCAGGTTTGGCATGCCTCTCATTTTTGGAAGAGTGTGAAAATGAAATTTGTAGCCTCTGTTTATTATGTCCAGGATCCATTTGTCTGTTGTGATAATATGCCAATTTCCTGAAAATAGTGCCAGCTTTCCTCCCAAGGGAGCTTCCAGCTGAGATTTGCTTGGCATGAAAAGGGGGAAGTCATTGGGTTTGCTTTCTGTATTGTTGTGCACTGTCTTTGCCACCTCTTGGTGCTTGAGTTGGCCATTGCCTGCCTCTATATGATCCTTGAGATTGTCCTCTGCCCCTTGAGCGCCTGTATCTACCTCTTTGGGATTTGTCTGTGGCTGGAAAGGACCAGTTTTTTTGTAGGCCAATTTCTACTAAAACGAGGTGGCTGTACCTGTAGAAAAGCCTTGACAGTTTGCATAGATTTAGCTTTTTCTTCCATTTTGCGTAGTATCTCCTCAGCATTAGTACCAAATAGCACATCCTTTTGTAAAGGAGCATCTAGTAGTTTAGCTTTAACATGATCAGGCAAGCTTTGTTCTCTAAGCCAGGCATGTCTATGAATGACTGCTCCTGTAGCAGCGGCTCTACTTGAGGCCTCTAAGGCATCATAACCACATTGTAAGGTGTGTTTACCCACTTGTTCTGCACTATGTATCATATCCTGCAATTCCTTCAAATCTGGTTGTTCAGGTTGAGATATTTTGTTTCTTAATTGAGATAACAGAAACTGCTGATATTTAAGCATATGGAACTGACAATTTAAGGCCCTCATGGCTAGGGTGGTCGAGGTGTATACCTTTTCCCCCACCTTTCTAAGGATCTAGATTCCCTTTCGGAAGGTAGTGAATTCTTGGCAGTAGAGGCCTTCATTCCCTTGGGGCCTTGAGAAATGGTCTCAGGGTCAGCATTATGGCTTTTGAAAAGAAATTGGTGAGAGTTAGGGACTCTGTAATACCTATCAGGTTTGACTGGTGCAGGAGGCAGGGAATCCGGATTGAGACAAGCCTCCGAGTAAACATCATCAAGTATGTCCAGGACAGGAGGAATAGCCAGAGGTCTGTGTTGAGGTAGCAAAAGAAATTCCCTAAGCCTTTTCTTGGAATCAGAAAAGTCTTGACCTTCCCAATGGAAGTGCTCCCTCAAGGTGTGCAAGGTTTCCCCAAAAGAAAAATCCTCTGGGGGAGATACAGAAGGAATGGACTGTTCTGCATCAGAATCTTCATAAGGGGAGTACGAGTGTTCCTCCACATCAGAATGTTCTGAGAAAATGGAGCCCTGTTCAGAAGAGGGAGAGTCTTCCTCCACTCTGGGTCTCTTGTCTGGAGGGGGTTGGGAACCCCTGATATAGGAAATTAAATTCTCAGCCATTTTAAGCATCTGCTGTTTAGGCATGGGGCCTGGGGATGGGCCCTGTGCAACAGGCCTCTTGGGATGCATGGCTGATTTGGACTTAGTGAAGGCCTTAATGGAAAAGGAAGAAGAGGGTCTAAATACACCCTGGGTGGAAGTGGACCGATCCACATTAGGAGGCTCAACACTCACAGTGGTTTCGGTGGTTGTAGTCTGAGTTAGGGCCGAGGTACCAGCGGTCTCGGGTACAGAAGATACCGCCAATGAAGTGTCGTCGGTAGTCAGGGACTGCATAGGCGTCTCGCTGAGAACCGGACCATGTGCAGCCGATTTTGGAGTGGTGTCGGTAGAGACCGCGGACCTCGCGTGTTGGTCCTTGTCCTTTCGTTTTTTGGACAAAACGGTAGTCGGAGTATCCAACGACATTTTATAATCAAAGACTTTACCAAAATAATGTTGGGTGAACTCCGCCCGACGCTTAATAGTGCGTTTATTGAAAGTAGCGCAAAAGCGACAGCCCGAGACGTCGTGGTCTGGGCCTAAACAAGGTATGCAGAGGGAATGGAAATCCTTATGCGGTATTTGCTTCCCACAAGAAATACAATTGTTAACTTTGTCTGACATCGGTCTGAGGCAAGAAAAGTTTCCCCAACAGGGTACTTAGCTTTAAAGAAGACTTCGGTTTCCAATTTTTCGTAAATTCAGGAGCTGGCCGACCGGCACTTGCAAACTGCTTCTGCTTTGGGCACCGCACGGCAAAAAAGACTGGAGAACATGGCGTCGGCTGTTACTTATATACCCCTGTCGCACTGACATCAGGGAAGAAGGCGACAACAACCGACGCCGGACCAAGACTTTGGAATTCGGCCGACCGAGGACCCGCCTGACAGCAGAGAACCCATATGCGAGTACTGCAGCTGTATGCACGATGAACATCTGCAGAAGGAATCAATTCCCTTTATATAAACATTAAGTCATTCTGATTTGGTAAATGGAGTGGATGACCTGCTGAGTAAAGTGGGGAAGGCAGGCAGAATTCATGAATGTGTAATGGTTAGGGCAAATTGGTCTAAATGCCACTTCTCTGCAACTTATCTGACATTAATAAAAGTAGCTTCAACTAAACATAATTGACAAGTCAAGAACAAGAGAAATATGGTTGGAAACGCTATGCTAATACAAGTGAAGCATTCCCCCTACCTAGTTTATGATGTGCTAAGTGGATATGACATCCATAGGACCACATAGGTTGTTTATTCCACTGGAAACCAAAGGTATACAGCTGTCTACATCCTGGCTGTTTAAACAATTCATCAACCAAATGGAGGTAATGTAGATATCAAACCAACAAATCTTGAGTGCTGTCTTTACATGTTCTCACATGAAACCCAGGACATTGGACAGCAAAGTATTTAAAAGACCCCTTACTGACAATGATGATTGGTATCACAGACTTCATCTATATAGCAGTCAAAGTACCACCTAACCAAAACAGGTGGACATATATTAACTGCAGTGGTACCAGTCTATATGCAGTTATATTTTTAATTTAGGTTTATAGGTTCATACTAGGCTATCTGCCCTAGGGCATTTATAAGCCTAGCCAGAGTGTGTTTGGCTTTCGCCACCTATTTTAAATTAATTTTGCTATGCCCTTTTTCGAGGTTAGTATACTGTGCCTCTGTCTAACAGTGACACAGAAGTGATACCCGGGGTAAATCTACGATCTCCAATCCACTCAAGATTCCTCTTGAAGAATGTCAATGAGGGACTCTGCCTAACCTGGACTGGGATTTTATTCCAGAGTGAAGGGAGCCTCTGGGTTATGAATCTGTCCCTCCAGCATGTCCTATTTATTTCAGTGCTGAGGTTCAAGTCTCTCAAACCCGTAGCTCGATGGGATTTGGATTTTCTGAGGTGCAGCATGTCCATTAATTCCGGGTTGGACATGGCTTTATACGTCAGGCACAGATCGCCTCTGAGCAGGTGGTATGCCACTGAGTAGAGCTGGAGTTTCTTTAACCGGGCAGCATATGGCATCTGTTTGAGCCCTTTGATCCTCTTGGTGAGGTACTTTTGGGGTCTTTCCAGTTGCTGCAGGTGTCTGGTAAGGTACATCCCAAAAGGGGCATTGTGCTCAATTATGGGCCTGATGAGGGATGAGTAAAGAGGCACGATGACCTCCCCTGATCTAGATGTGAATCCCTTCATGATTAGGTGGGCTATATAAAATGCTTTCCTAACCACTTTGGCCACGTGGTTGTCAAATGAGAGATTGCTATCAACTTGGGTCTCCAGGTCCCTAATTACTTCTTCTGTAGTAGCTGGCCTTAGACAATTTTATGAGTGCCCGTAGTTTTTTGCTAATACTGATCAGAGATGCCTTCCCTTTTTGGGATTTTGCTCTATCATGTAGTAGCTTCCTCCTTGTATAGTTTCTTTATGGCTGGGGTCCACCAGACAGGACGTCTGCCTTTGGAGGATTGGGTCTTGGTTTTATTTGGGATTGCATGATCCATGCATTCCTGAAGGTGTTCATAGAATGCGTTTATAAAGGATTCTGCGGTCTGGGCTGTATTTTCCACAGGCCCGGGGGCTTTGAAGGATTTCGCCTTGGTTTTGAGGTGTGTGAAATTTGCTTTAGAGAAGTTTTTCACTGTGGTTTTCTGGGCAGGGGGTGGGGTCGGGATGTGCATATCCAGTGAGATTAGTTTATGGTCTGATCTTACCAGTGAGGGATACACTTCTGGTCTGGAGCATAGTGTCCCCATGTTGGTGATGATCAGGTCCAGTATGTTTTCTCCTCTTGTGGGAGTGGTAACAAGTTGTTCCATAGCATTTGAGTTTATAAATTCTAGGAACCTTTGGGCTAGGGTGTTGGAGCTAGAGTAATGCTCCCAGTCTATGTTTGGGTAGTTGAAGTCGTCCAATATAATGGTGTTTGGAGAGACCTTCATATTTTCCAGTATTCTCAGGAAGGCCAAGTGGGGTTCCTGTGTTTGGGAGGGTGGTCTGTAGCAGGCTATAAACTGGAAGGCAGTTTTACCCACAGTTAGTTGCACATGGATAGTCTCTGATGCTTCGTGTGGTGCCACCAACCTGGAGGTGTGGGTATCTTTGACGAATATTGATACTCCCCCTCCTTTTGTGGTTCGGTCCAAGTTTTGGGGCCGAAAAGCATGGTATGAGGTATTACCTGGTAGTGCTGGGGTGCTCTCGGGAGCCTTGAACCAGGTTTCTGTTACTGCACAGATATCGATGTTCTCCATGCTAAGGAGAGTTTCGAGTGCATGCATCTTGAGGTTTAGACTTCTGGCGTTGAGTAGCATTACTCAGTTTCTTATCCCTTGTGATATCTATGGAGGTGGGTTTGTCTTTTGAGCCTTGCCTAAAAAAGGCACTATGGGGGTAGCAAGAGCCTTTGCCAATATCCGAAAGCCCAGGGGTGACAGGTGCAAGCCGTCCCTAGCGAAGCATCGTGGCTTGTCGAGCATGTCATCCCAGGCTGACAGGCATTGGATCCCCTTTGAATGACACCAATACTTAAGCCAATTGTTGAAATTGGTCATCTTGTCTTCATATTGTGGCATCATTCTTGGTGAGGGTAAGATGCTACTCAAGGTCAGGGTCATACCGGCCTGGGCTACATTCTCAGAGAGCTCCTCTATGTCTCTTTTCATGTAGTCCGGGGAGGTACATCTCAGGTTATTCACACCAGCATGGACAATGACTGAGTCATATTTGTACTTGCCTTGGAGTGACCCGAGTGCTTGTGTTATGTGGTGGATCCTAGCACCCGACAGGCAGCTCACAGTGACCTTCTCCTTGTTCAGCCTGGTGAGCGGGACGTCAGTGTGCCTGAAGATAGAGTCACCTATTGCAAGTGTATCAGGTGTGTGGTTTAGCCTTAAGGGCTGTGACTGTTCAGCACACTGGCTTTGTGAGCTATGTGTTGCACGTGTTTTGTTTTGGGGTAGCGGTTGCTTGGATGTCTGCTTTGGAGGTCTCTGCTGCTTAGGCAGATTTTTATTTAGAGCCTCCAAGTATGTTTTTGTCTGTTTATGTGTTTGGTTTGCTGTCGTGGTAGGTCTATGTGAGACTGGAATTGTAGTGAGTGTGGTTTCCTTCTCCTCCTGACTGGTTACGCCAGTACTGAGTTGAGAGAGCTTAGCCTCCAGTTTGGCTATATGGTTGCATCTCTCACATGTGTTGGAATTTGTTGGGAGGAGGAGAGGGTTGTCTGTGTACATGAAGCAGTTGTAACATTGCCTCAAGATTCCCAGATTCACCAGGTGGACCGGAGAGGAGATTGACAACTGACCTTTGGACATGCTAGAATAGTATTGGGAATTCCTTTATAATTGAAAAAAGGGCCAATGGGGAACAAGGTACTCAAGGGGAGTTTGTGAGGGTGTAGTGCTTTTAATTTTTTAGTGCTGACTTATATAATTGCTTTAGTGAGCAAGTGCCAGGTAACTTAAATGCAATGTGTTACAGATAACTTAAATGCAAAAACGACAAACAGTAACTTTATTTCAAGTGAAACAAGGAAATAAGTACAGTAAGCAATGCAGATATCACTAGGGACCCACAGAAGCGCTGAAAAGCCGCGTTTTAGGTGGAATTAGCGTTTCAGGGAAATAACAAGCAAACAAGCATACAAACGAAATTTGTTTACAGAGTAAGTACACATTTTCAGCAGAATTCAACAATTTCAGGGGAAGTCCAATTTGAAAATATCCAATGATTATGACATTATATAAGGTACGAAGTATATATGTTGCAAATCTTAGTTACACTGAGACATAAGGACATAAGTACAAAAGCAGTATATTAAGTAGAATGCTATGGGCGTATAAGTTGGTATGCTGCTAGGCAAATTAACTTCAAAAGCAGTCTGGAAATAATTGAATAGACAGACTGAAATTACATTAAATAAAGCAGAGGATATTAATTATAGAAATATGAACACAATACAATAAGAAGGAGAAATAATAGTAAGGTTAAAGGACTAGCAGTGCAAGAGGAATTGCTGGAGACAGAAAATAAGGAAAGCAGGAAAAAGAGCGTCATAGTGGGTTAATGGTTCGAGTACGCATGGTTATGTTTGAGGTGCTAATTTGTAATGGAGTATTGATAAAGCTAAGGGAGTGTCAGGGCTGGTGCTAGTCTTAAATGTAGAAATAGAAGAAAAAGAGTGGTATGGTAGGTTAGCAGTGCGAGCTTGTAATGGGCGAAAGATTTGAAGTAATTTATAACAGATGAGAGAAGGAAAGGGGGAGAGATGTTAAGCATTCTGATGTTGCTTGCAGTAATGAAAATATCATCATAGAGGATTCTTTGCACAGACTTGGTAGGATGTATGACACACACATTGTGGTAGGCCTTAAATCAGGAAGGGATTCCACTTTATCATCTTTTGAGGATCAAGACAGTATCAGTCATACACTGCTGGAGTGTGGCACACTCCAAGTCAAGAAGTCATACATATTTAACATATCATGGTACTAGTTACATGCAAGGAACACCATCCTGTCTCACACAAAAAGATGTTGGCAGTACTGCTTCAGTGTTGCTGTTTTTACTTGGGTTTATATATGTTTTTATGGGTTACCTTCATTTCGTCGAAAGACCATTTTGATGAAACCCATTTTGTCGAAATTAATGTTGCTGATAACTAGTACTTCCAGTGCACTTTAAGGCAAATAACAGGGATTTGCCCCCTTCCTCAATGTAGTGCGACCCTGGAGTTAGTATATATAGTTAGGTGGTGTGTGGGGGGCACAGCCCCCCACCTAGTTTTGTTGAAATTATGTACTATGTTATTTTATTAAAGTGAAACTATGTGGGGGGCTTCACCCCACCCCCCAGTGTGGGGGTGTTGTGCCCCCCCAACCTCAACTATATATACTAATTCCAGGGTCACACTACATTGGGGAAGGGGGCAAATCCCTGTTAGTTGCCTTAAAGTGCACTGGAAGTACTAGTTGTCAGCAAAAGGAATTTCGATTAAATAGGTTTCAGCGAAATTAGCTTTCGACGAACTGAAGGTAACCCATTTTTATCCATCGGTCTAAGACATGGACATCTTCCTGGTGCTCTTCTCCTTTGCCCCGTGTAGGACACTTTGGTTTTTAAAGCAGCACAGGGACAGTTGTCATTTCCAAATATGTTTCTCAGTGGAAGGACTCTGTTAGGTTACCTTCTTGGCACCACCACTTGGCAAAGTATCCTGTGATGTGGCATCCAACTATCCTGTGAGATGTTCCTGTGAATAGTGACTTTTATCAGGAATTTTCTAGGGGGTCTGCATTCCCAGAATCCAGGGCAGGTGTTGTACTCAAATATCAGGCCCATCATGAAAAGTCGGGGGCCATCTGTAACTTACTGTGCACTCATATGGCAATTGTAATGGAGGCCTGGGTTGACAAAAACTTTGGTCATTTCTTGGCAACTTTAGTGCCCCTGAATTCTTTGCTTTGCAACACCCTTATTTGGACTGGACTGGGGGGCACTGTGTTTTTCCACTCTTCCTTGGAGGTGGTTCAGTGGGAGTTGCTAAATCCTTTGATCATGTTATAGCTTCAGCAGCAAACAGTGGGTACCTCCTCGTTTACCATCCACCCGACCTTGTGAGGATGTTCCTTTAAGAGTTAATGCACTTCCTTGTTTACTCATTGCTGGCTTGTCTCAACTGGTTGGTGCTGAGTGACTTCAATAACTTGGCAGATGAGGAGTCTGTGGTTCTTATATAGGGATTTTGTTTTGCTCAGGTTGCTACTTCTGCTTCCCATCAGTATGATCATACCGTGGACTGGGCCTTTCAGCTCTGTGCTTCCATGTATGACCGGTTAGCAGAACCAATCACTTGACTAGATCAGTACTTTGTTCATTTTTTGGAAGAGCTCCTCCAGGTGAAACCCTCCTAATCTGAGGCTGATCCCCCAGGCTTTATGTATCCTGTTTTACACCAGCCTTTAGAGAAGTGCAGTAGAGTCTGTCCAAATGAAAATGTTGAGTTCTATAATGAGGCCTTGACATCCTGACTCTTTTTGACCAGTGCCATATATGCTTAGTCCACTTCATTCTAGAGCCATAATGCTATGATGTCAAGCTCTGTGCACTTATGCAGACTGGGGAAAAGCTTAAGAGGAGAAGGCATCACATATATCTGTGATGTATTGGATCATTTTTCTATCACTTGAGTGTATCCTGAAAGAAACCCTTATATTTCACCTGGAAGATCTCTGCTGCAGAAAACTTACCTGATGGACTTTTCTTTCAAGTGGTTGAGTGGATGGGTGCACATGTCTTCCCACTCAGAAAAACTTTAAGTGGTAAATGTGAACCGACTACTCTATTTCTTGAAATGAAGCTGGCGTTGGTCAGATTGGGTATGCCACTAAAAATAATCTCCGGGATAGCATCCACTAGAAATTGCCACATGAAAATGGGATGATTTAATTTATCTGGTTTCTACCCATATGCTAGATCATATCTGAACTTAATTGCCTAAACAAGATGGCTACATCATTTATGGTTATGCTGGATCTTTCTTCATATCAAGTCATTGTTTTACCTCTAAAATCAGGGGTCTTTTTTTTTTTTTAAATATTTTTATTCATTTCCAAAAAGAAAACATGAATGCAGGTTACTTATGACAATGAAGTATTTACAAATTTAAAAAGGTAAGCTAAAACCTCTAAACAGATATCAAACATTAAAACCAAAATAAAGTATTTACAAGGGTGTCTATTGTTGACATATAATAGGTTCATAGGTTCATAGGTTGGTACTAGGCTATCAGCCCTAGGGCCTATACAAGCCTAGCCATAACAATTCCCTGGCTATTTCTTCCCACATTATTTACTTTCCTGGACCCCTGTCTAGCAGGGCGACTGACGTGATCCCTGGGGTGAATTTCCTTTCTCCCATCCAATCGTCAAGGTTCCTCTTGAAGAGGTCCAAAGAGGCACTCTGCTTGACATGTATGGGCAATCTATTCCAGAGTCTGGGGAGTCTCTGGGTCAGGAACCTATCCTTCCAGCATGTTTTGTTTATTGTGATGACAAGGTTTAGATTCCTGGAGCGTGTAGCTCTGAGGGATTGGGATTTCTTTAAGTGTAGCATGTCCAACAGCTCTGGGTTTGACATGGCCTTGTATGTTAAGCAGAGATCGCCTCTGAGTAGACAATATGCGACAGAGTATAGCTGGAGTTTAAGGCGGTCAGCGTAGGGCATCTGCTTTAGGCCTGTGATTCTTTTAGTGAGGTATTTCTGAGGCCTTTCCAGTTGTTGCAGATGTCTTGAGAGGTACATACCAAATGGGGCGTTGTATTCTATAATGGGTCTAATGAGGGATGAGTACAGTGGGACAATGACCTCCTTTTTTCTGGTTGAAAAGCCCTTCATGATGAGGTGTGCCACATAGAAGGATTTCCTGACTGTTGTGGCGATGTGGTTATCGAAGGTGAGACCACTGTCCACCTGTGTCCCTAAGTGTAATTGACTTTCTATACAATTGTTTCCTGATTATAATCTGCTGCAGTCATTATTCTCCAGTATTTCAGTTACTTTTTGCCATGCTACGTATAATGATGTAGTTCTTTCAGTTCTTCCTTTAATAGTGTTCATTTCCAATTGAGATACTGCTGACACCATATTCATGAATTGCTTAAAAGTTGGAGAAGCTTTGGATTTCCAGTTTGATGTAATTTAAAGGAAACTTTAAAACCAGTATATTAAAAATTACCTTGTCTCATGACAACAAACAGATAATGCCAGTCTCAAAACTTCAATTTATTAGTAAGGCACTGTGGAAGGTGGTATACAAGCTGATATTTTGTCAGGAAATGTGATCCATATAATTTAGTTCAGCCTGGACATAGTACTGAGACAGCCCTTAACAGTTTCTTATTGACCTTCTAATAGCATCACCTCATCTTTTCTTATTTGTTCCTTCCTGAGCACCTTTTAGCCTTTGACATGGCTCACAGTTGATCACGGGATATTGTTGGAGCATTTATGTTTTATTGTGGTATTCCAGGTGTGGTCTTGCATTGTTTTGGCTTCTACCTTTCTAGTCAATCACAAAAGGTGGTTTATGGAATTAATGACTTTCCTTTTCTCTGTACTTCCTTGACTATGGTGGACTATATGTTTTTGTCTTTGACCCACTGTGATACATCTTGACTTTAGGAGATCATTCAAGAAGATGTTTACACTCTCATTGTATGCTGATAATACACACCTATACCCTTCCTTTCTAGATACTGTGTCAGTTGTAAATCTCTTGGTATATATTATGAACTGCATTGACCAGTTCATGACTTGTAACTAGCTGAAGCATATTGCCTCTAAAATGCCTCCCATGGCAATTAATGGTATACTTTTGGACCCTAGTGCTCCAGCTGTGAACTGTGATATGATCTATGGAGATGACGAGATGGAATTTCTGTCTAAGGTGCGTCATTCTGGAATAGTCCTAGGTGACAAACTTAACATTAAAGGACTCTGTCACTGTTAAGTCATTCTTTTTCTATTTTAAGACTATTGCCTGCATTAAGCACCTTTAGGATTATAGTCTGTATTAGGCACCTTATTATATTTTAAGTCTTCACAGTTGTGGTGTGTGTTCTGGTTACAATGTTATTTTATGGATTCAAGACCTTAAAAAGATCATGAGTCCTACTCCACTTCAGTCTTCAGAAAGACTATCACAAAAGAAGAGTCAAGGTGATTTTTAAACTGAGTTAAACTCTTAGAACTCCATATATCCATGGAGAAGATACAACATTACACCCGGCAATATGAACCTTGACTCTAGACGATTGTCACTGTGGAGGTGACACCCTAACCCCATAACCCCATGTGCAAAAAGCATATAACTTTTGCTTACATTCAGGTCAAATAAATAAGTAATGCAAGTGAGATAAAGTATTTTATTTAAAAAATACTAATTTAAGTTGTCAAGTCCAGCTGCATTATAACTCATATCTCTGTTTAGGGATCCCTAAACCCAATCAGACTTTTGGGAATGTTTTGGTGAGACAAACTGACAGAACAGATGTCTTTACCCAACTACTTAACATTTTTTTAAAAATATGTCAGCCAATATACTGACTATTTTTGCTTGTCTGAAATCAGGACATCATCCTGTTTTAATACTAGTCTACTTTTATTATCATTACAATTACTTTTTAAGTGTTGAAAAATACTTTTTTTTATTATCCATGAATATTTAGTTAAATACAGCTCATATTTAATTTTCTATCTTCTATACAATCCCTTGTATTCTTTCTGAAAAGTGATATATATGTATGTATGTATATATATATATATATATATATATATATATATATATATATATATATATATATATATATATATATATAGTTGCAGCATCTGCCCAACACTTTTTTTCTTTCTTCTACCATATTTTGTTCAAATATCTATTTCACAAAGCATCACATCATTTCTTTCTCTGACTTTTTTGACTTAATATTTACAAATCAGACATTCCAATTTGTAAAATATATCCCAGTGTGCCACCTGGGACTTTATTAGCCAAGTTGGCCATCCAGTCCCAAGCCGTTAGATCTTCCTTAATGCTTAAATAATTGGCACTATAGACTTTCCTTACACCCTCATCCAACATTAAGCTTCATACATCACTGACATGATTGGGGGGCATTTCCTTTGGATCTAACAACTGGATCCCATGTTTGTAAATACAATGTCTAAAGTATTTCTCTGCCTTGTTGGAAAATCAGCATGCTAAAACAAAGTCAATAAAATTATTGTTGCAGATGTTCCTTGAGGCGTAGGTGCACCAGCAAATGCTAGGTATGTTAAGGTCACCAGCAGCAACTCAGAAACCTTAGAGAACAAAAAATGGGCAAATGTAGTCCTAGTAAAAATTAGTACTTTTGTGAAAATTTTAAAATTAATGTCTGTGTATATGTGTCAGGTGTGTTGTCCACCCCCCCCCCCCATGAAGTGGCTGCCACATACTTAACATAAACACCCAGCTCCAGGATCACTTCTCTTTGAGTGAACAGACATATTGCCAGCATAGTAGCTCTGCAACAGCATCCAATAACACACACACAATAGCACAACAGCAATCAATTATCATAACCAATTCAGAAAAAGCAAAGCTGCTCTTCAGCAGACTAGGAAATGCATTTCACTAACGAAAATTAAATGTCAAGCATCAAACCACAGTGCAGTATGTAAGACTTCATCTATTTGATCCATTCTTTTTAAAGTTTCTGTCCTGGTCAGGTTAAAGTCAGTGTGCGAAGCACACTATACCATACTTCCCTATCTTCAGCAACAGTCTCCACCTCATACAGTGGGATTCCTAGATATTCTCAAGCATCCTTCCAATGTGTCCTGGATATCTTCTACACTTATACTTCCCTCACCACACCCCCTTCTAAAAACAACCTACCCTGATAAACTACCAATTGATATAACCCCACCTCTTCTCTACTATTCTACTTTCTATAATACCCTCTCTTATACTATCTTACCTTCCTCACATACCTGTATCTATTACTTCCTAATAAATACCATACCCTCCCATAATTTATATTGTAGTTATATCCTAACTATCTCTGTAAGGTTCCATAACTCTTCTTTGCAGTATGTCGTCCAAAACTAACAGTACCCTATCTAAGACTCCTATAACTAAAAACTACCTAGCCAAGCTAATCCTCTTACTCATACCTTCTCTAGTTCTCACACTGTCTTATCTCCTTACATCTTATGAAAAGGCAAATAATTACTACATCAATTACTCTCTCAAACAAACAGCCTTTGATTTTACTACCCAAAAATTAACTCATTTAAACATCACATCCACATCTAACTACCTCCTAGCCAAATACCATCGACTTTCACATATTAAATTTAATAATCCTATGTTAAGGAGACTAAAATACCTAACCAGCTTTTTCTGTAAACCATCGTTACAATTTAAAACTTCATCCCTAAAAGATGGTGACATATATCCTAACCCAGGACCCACTAATATCTCTACTGAAACTAGACAAATTATCACAAACTCCACCCTTCCTACACTAACCACTGATTCAAATGCCTTACTTATAGGACATCTTAATATCCGAAGTATTAACAACAAGGTCACCCATCTCCACACTCTCCTTAAATATCACTCCTTTGATATTTTCTGTCTAACTGAAACTTGGTTAAAACCTTGTACTAAAGATAATGAAATAATTCCCCCAGGTTACAATATACTGAGACTGGACCGCACTACACATAAAGGTGGGGGAGTAGCACTGCTGTTTAAGACGGGATTACACATCTCCTCTGTACCCTATAAACCACTGGAGGATACTAAGACTGAACTCCTTATTTCTAAACTAGAATTAAACCCAAACAAGTCAATCTATATTATCTGTATCTATCTACCTCCTGGAAATAACTCTACCATAATAGAAAATATCCTTAGTTGGGTGTCTTCTACTTACCGACAAGAAACTATCATATTAGGAGATCTTAACCATGACTGGTCCTCAGTCAGTACTAACAACCCTTCCTCGCACATTAATCTTTATGGTTTTACTCAGACAATAAACACCACTACTAGAATCAATAAACCTAACAACAAAGAAAGTATATTAGATTGGATTCTTATTAACAAACAACAACAAACTTATCTAGTAGGTACCTTACCTGATGATGTAAGTGATCATACTTTAACTTACATCATAGGACAAAAGAGTGTCACTACTAACACCCCAACCTACAGGATCTCACGAAGTAATAAACACTTTAACCTAATATTATTTAAAACTGAACTTAATGCCTGCAACTGAGACCCTCTAAAAACTCTCCTACTTGAAGATGCTGTTAAATATTTTAATACCAAATTCTTAACAATCCTTGATATCCATGCACCAAAACGATCTATTAGAGTCAAATCTAAGCCTGCCCCCTGGCTAACTAAAGAAACAAGACAAAAACTATTGCTAAGAAACAAATCATGGGCTAAGTGGAGAGCTAGCAAATTATCCTCTGATCAGCAAACCTTTAGACACTTAAGAAATAGTACCAAAAAAGCCATACTTACAGACAAAATGAACTACTATAGTAAACTGCAGCAAATGAATCACAACAATCCCCAAAGGTTCTGGTCAACCTTAAATAGACTACTTCACCCAGGCCAGACTACTACACCCTCCCCCTCTGGGTCTGAAAATAATACAACTCATGAAACTGCCAATGCCTTTAATTCCTTTTTTTCTGATACCATTAACTCACTAGCCTCTCACCTTACCATTGACAATTCTAGCATCCCTAACCACACATCTTCAAATCTGCCTACTTTCCAATTACAACCCATCTCTACCACCTTTGTCCAAAAACTTATCCAAAAACTTAAACCTTGTACCCCCTCTGCTGATCAGCTACCATCAGAATACCTTCAAAAAGTAGCTAATGCAGTAGCCTATCCTATATCCATCCTTATAAACAGAACCATTAGTGAAGAAACCATCCCTGATATCTGGAAAATCTCATACATCATCCCCCTGCATAAAGGTGGCAACTCAAATGAGTACTCTAATTACAGGCCTATAGCACTCTTATCACCCTTAGCAAAAATTATGGAGAAATGTATTCACTATCAGTTAATGGGTCACTTAACTAAACATAACATACTAACTAACTGCCAGCATGGTTTTAGGCCATTTCATAGTACCACCACTGCTCTCCTTTCCTTTACTGATTTCATCAATAAAAACCGCAACAAGAATATTCTCTCATCAGCACTCTTTATAGACCTGTCAAAAGCCTTTGATATGGTCAACCCCCCCCCCCGCTCATAAAAATCCTAGAATCTCTTTCTTTAGAACCCAAGGCAATTCACTGGTTCACTTCCTACCTCAGCAATAGGAAACAGGCAGTTCTCTGGGATAACAAACTCTCATCTCTTCTGCCAGTCTCACTTGGTGTCCCCCAAGGCTCTATTCTTGGACCTCTTCTATTCTCATTATTCATAAACGACCTACAAGTAGTTATACCTCAAGCTACATGCATACAATACGCAGATGATAATACACTCATATGTTCTGCTAAAACCATTTCAGAATTACAAACACTAACACAAAATGTATTTAACACAGTTGAGGCATGGTTCTTAAAACGCTGCCTCCTTTTGAATGCTAAAAAAACCAAACTCTTGCTCTTTAAGCCTACTATTAGGTCCTCCCCAATAGAATTCTCTATCTTATCCAAGAATGGTACCCTTATACCCCCTGACTCTACCACCAAGCTGCTAGGTGTCACTATAGACAATAACCTTACCTTTGATAACCACATTAACAATACTGTCAAAACTGTAAATAGAAAACTGGGCTCCTTCTACAGAATTAAAATGTTCTTAACTCCTATAGCCAAAGCTACACTTGCCCACTCTCATCTTATTTCCACTCTTCTCTATGCTTCACCTATATACACTAACCTAAAGAAAAATTATCTCTCTAAACTGGCTAATACTTACAATAGTATTGCTAGGTTTGTTACTGGGAACCAATTTAGAACTCACCACTGTCTGAGCCTACAGCAACTGAACTGGCTTGAACTAAAAAACATGTTGATACTCTCCCAACTCACCTTTGTCCATAGGATATTTTACCAACCTAATAACACACCTATATTTTCTAATCTATTTACCCCTTACACTAACCTAAATTCATTACGCTCTTCAAACAAACTTCTAGTAACCTTAACTAAGTCTAATAACATTGCTGGTGACTCCCTATTCTCCAATACCATCGGTAAATATTGGAATCTTCTACCTACTGCTCTAACTTCCATTCCCTCCCCTGTTCTCTTTAAAGAAAAGCTGAAAAAACACCTTAAAATACACTGGTTATGCCCATGCTTCAATCCTGACTAAAATTCTGACTTCCACAATTTTTCTTTTTTTCTCTCTCTCTCTTTAACACCTTCTTTCTTTTCGCTCTCTACTACCTACACTTTGAGAAGTTTCCCTAACAATCTAATTCTTTTACAAGTAGCATCTATTACAATCCATTAAAGAATTTTGTATGTAAAAGAAATTTGCTGAATGTGCTCTACTCTTGCCACAAATATTTTACTGTTATAGAACCTTTCTATTTTGTATTTCTATAACTACAACTTAATTGTTTTCTCTATAGGGTATGCATGTAGAATTCTGTAATGGAGTCTTGAATCATGAAACAACTTGTAACCAGAAGGTAGAATTCCACCAAAAAGAAAAACGTTCCGGCACTATTAAGGCTGTCCCATGTATACCACGTCAATTCTACTTCACCACGTTCTAAAACGCCAGCATACACCACAAAGAAGTGGAAGGTGTTTAAAATTAATAATACTGAACTTTAATAATAAAAAAACAAAAAACAACAACCAAGTAAATCAGATTAAGCGCTTTCGTCTCCTTTACGGAGACTTCTTCAGAATCTGTGCTAGGTTAAATCAATTGCATTTTTATATAATTCTCAATGATAATTAAGTCAATTAATTAATTGGTATAGGCGGGTACATAACAGTTAAAAAGACATTCACTTCTATGTTAACCCTATTCCAACTGTTTTCAAAGTGCCACATATTAAAAAGTGCCATTAAAAGAGATACCATTTTAAACAGCAGTGCCATTTTAAAAAAGCTACTGGGTTATCAATATTTAAATATACTATTCAACTATTAAATATTTATTTATACTTCATATTATTTTCAAAATTAGAAGTGTGTGTAAAAAATGACTTGGTCAAATATAAATATAATATAATATATTGCATATAACATAATGTATAGGAGAAATGAAATATATAAGGAGAATGAAACAATAAAATCTGTAATGTATTACTCATATTATAATATAATATAAAATATAATATAAAATATCCAAGGCTCAAAAACAATTACTACAACATGTTAAAAATTATATATATGTATCAATATAAGCGTAACTATAAGTACAAATGTAATATTAATAATATAAATAATATAAAAAACGTTATAAAATCTCTAAAAGTTTTTATGTATATCCTAGGTATAATAAATATATATATAAAAAAATATATATATGTATATAAAAAAATGTTTTAAAAATATATTATAAACATATATTTATATAAATTAAATAAATAATTAATTATTAAATAAATATATGTTAGATGAACGGAGTATAAAATGTATATATATGTGCAAAAGTAAGATATAATATAATATAATGATATACTATTATTTGGAGAAATATTTTTATATTTACTTAATATATGTTATATGTTGGGACTACAAATTAATTAATTAAATAATTAGTTCATATTTTCAACTCTATGGATTTCCCAGTAGTAGACATCATAATATAAGCATTTGTCCACCTAGGCAGTCTTCCATAACATTTTAAACCATTTGAGAACATTTTAAATCATTCCAAAACATTTTAAGACATTTTCAACACGTTTTCAACTCATTTCAGAACATTTTAACTTTTGGGTCATTTGCTAGTATTTTCAATGCAGGGGTGATTGATATGTGGTCGTTCAGACCCCAATTACTACAGGCATCCAACCTTAGTTGCCAAATCATCTCCCTATATTCAACTTTGGTTTCCCAATCACCCCCACGTTCCATATGTTCCACCACTTCAAGTACCCAAAATTTATAATCTGCTTTTTCACACTCTATTGCATGTCTATACAAGGCATTGTTCTCATTACGCCTATTTATATCTCTTATGTGCTCATATATTCTATTTCTGAGATGTCTCTCAGTTTTGCCAATATAATATCTTTGGCAAGCTCTGCACATCACCAGATAAATTACCCCTTTTGAATAACAAGTACTATACTTTTTTGCCCTTAAGGTTAGGGATAAATTAGGTATTGTCAGTTCTTTTGTCTCTGCAATATATGGACATTGTGCGCATCTACCACATTTAAAAGTTCCGTGCTTTTTATTAGTCCCACTTCTCTCAATTTTCTTTCTCTCCAGAATATTCTTAATATTCTTATTTCTCCTAAAGCTGAATTTCAAATCACTCTTAAATACATCTGTTTTAACAGCTATATTTTTAAACATATTCCATATCTCATAAATACTTTTTCTCAACCACCCTTTGTCTTTATAATATGTGACAGTAAGGTATGGTATGAAGTTGGTTTTAGTTGCAATTTGTGTATTTGTTTCATCATTCACTTCATTATAACAGTTATTAATATTAGTATTATTGTCATTTGACCCTTCATTAACCATTACATTATCCACCTTAAGTAATAGTGGTTTATATCTAGTTCGTCTACCTAGTGTTACATATTCTTTTATTGGTGTAATGAGTTCCTTAGGATACCCTCTTTGAATAAACATTGTTTCCACATATTCCAGTTCTTTCAAAAAATCCACCTCTTCTGATGTCATTCTCGCCATCCTAATCATTTGTCCTTTTACAACATTTTTCTTTAATTGATATGGATGGTCACTGTCAAAGTGGAGATATGCATTTGAAAAATGCTCCTTCCTAAAAACATTGGATTTATAACATTTTTTCTGTTTGTTTTTACTCAACTTGACATCAAGAAAATGTATTTCATCCTTTTCAATCCGATGTACAAAACTTAAAAATGAGGTGGTATGATTAATATATTGTAAAAATTCAATAATACAATCTTTGGTTCCGTTCCATAAAACAAAAATAAAATCCAGGAACCTAAAATACTTAACAATATATTGATTGTATGAAGAGTTAAAACATATTGTTTCTCCCAGTGTAACATAATAATATTAGCATACACTGGGGCACAAGCTGAACCCATTGCTACACCTTCTTTTTGGTGATAATAATCACCTTCAAAATACACAAAATTATATTTCAACACCAACTCCATACATTCTAAAACAATCCTGTATTGAAGGGGTGTAAGAAAATTCATTTCTGTTAAAACTTCCTCAAACCATTCCATACCAGTAGTTTGTGGAATGACCGAGAATAAGTCTTTTACATCAATAGTTATGAAGTACATTTCTTCACTGTAAGTACTGTCATTAATTTTAGTCAAAACATCCCATGAGTCCTTAAGTATGTGATCATACTTAACATAAAATTCTTTAACCATAGTATCCACATATATAGCCATAGCTTGGGTTTTAGACCCCTGTGAAGCCACTATGGGTCTCATGGGGGGATCCACCAGGGATTTATGTGTTTTCGGTATACCAAATATAGCAGGTACAACTGGCTTGGGTACTATTAAAAACTTGTATAAATCTAAATCAATCATACCACAAAACAAGTTGTCCTCTAAAATTAAATCTATCTTCCTATATAATATATTAATCTCATTTTTGGTAACCAAACAATATTGTTTATCTTTGTCTAAAATATCTTTCATTTTCTTAATATAATCCCACTTGTCCATAAGGACTATTCCCCCACCCTTATCTGGCTTCATAACACGTATTTTATCATTATTATTCAGTTCATACAGTAGATTCTTTTCATCTTTGGTCAAATTATTTTTCACTTTGTCCCTAGTCTTATATCCGTCCCTAATTTTATTAATTATACATCTTTCAAAATTTAAAATTTCACTTTGTATGGGTGGGTTATATATACTACGCCTAGCCAATGGATTTATCTTATATTGTCCAGCTTCATCATTATATAAATGTTTAAAATTTAATTTACGTGTAAATAATTTAATATACAAAATAAAATTCTCAATATTAGGTTTGTCTACTGGCACAAAAGTGAAACCCTTTATAAATAATTCAAAAAAACTTTTATTAATATTAATATCAGTATAGTTAAAAATATTAAAATTATTATAAGTATTTAAAATACCACTAGTATTGTCATCAGCCTCTATATTATAAATAGTAGTTTGAATGTGCAGTAATTCAGGGTCAGGGGTTAATGAAAACTCTGCTCTCGATACCCCCTCCCCAAACCTACATTGCTCCCAGATGCAGCCTGTGCATAAGATGCCTGTTGGTTCCTGTTTCTCAACCTCTCCGACCTCCTCACTTCTTCTATTTCTAAAGGGGCATTGGTATCAACCACATTACCATTCCCTTCAAGATTGGGATATTGGTCATAGAAAGACTGTTTTCTCCCATCTACCTCGCCATGTTCCCAATATCTTTCCTTAAATGTCTCTCTTTGTTGAAAATAATTATTCCTATTTTGAAAATAGGGTTTAAAATGATTAGTAAACTTCTGATTGGTAGTGGGTTTTTCAAAATTATATGCATTGCCTTTCTCATACACAGTGATATCCCTATCTAGTTTCTTTAATTTGCGATTAATATTAGTATTGGTGGCCATATCAGCATCATGCAAGACTCTATAATAAACATTCTTGTACTCATCTAAAGAATGCAATAAATCATTATTAATATCAACATAAATCCTGTCTATGTCATTTTTCAATTTTCTCCATAACTTCAATATTATACTGTATCATTGCTTTTAAAATAGAAAGTCCACAGTCATTAAGAATATCACACACATTTTTAAAAAATGTCTTATCACTGTAACTGCTGTTAGGAAACTTATTTATTCTGAGACCTTTTGGTACTATTTTCTCTTTAATGCACTTCTCTAAGTACCAATTCTCCACAGTCAAAGATTTATATTTAAGTAGTAGTTTCTTAAAATTCTTACATTTGTCTTTATAAGTTGTTGCATTAGATTGTTCCTTTGTGTTCGGCTTTTCTTTATCTTTTCCACCACGCGTGAAAGATTTATTAAGCCATTGGTTGAAATCCAAGTCCCTATAACTTTCCAAAACAACGTGGTCGCCCTTGTCTTTGTCCCTTTTAGAGTTAGAATTGTTAAAATATCCATTGTTAGCATTTCTCCGACTTGCGTTCACTTCCTTAGTCCCTCCACCTCGTGTCTGTTGGTCGCCGGCTTCCGACGTCGCTCGATTAGCCCTACAGTCCCTCGGGCTGCTCTGCGCACAAGGAATCTCGTCAGAGGTTCCCACTGGTGAAGTTTCAGCTTGCGAGTATGCCTGGATAACTCGCAGAAGCTCATTTAACATTCCACTACTCTCCATCTTGTATGTTAGGACTCCTCGTGTCCGGACCCCAAAAACACAAACCACGAAACAACTTGTAACCAGAAGGTAGAATTCCACCAAAAAGAAAAACGTTCCGGCACTATTAAGGCTGTCCCATGTATACCACGTCAATTCTACTTCACCACGTTCTAAAACGCCAGCATACACCACAAAGAAGCGGAAGGTGTTTAAAATTAATAATACTGAACTTTAATAATAAAAAACAAAAAACAACAACCAAGTAAATCAGGTTAAGTGCTTTCGTCTCCTTTACGGAGACTTCTTCAGAATCTGTGCTAGGTTAAATCAATTGCATTTTTATATAATTCTCAATGATAATTAAGTCAATTAATTAATTGGTATAGGCGGGTACATAACAGTTAAAAAGACATTCACTTCTATGTTAACCCTATTCCAACTGTTTTCAAAGTGCCACATATTAAAAAGTGCCATTAAAAGAGATACCATTTTAAACAGCAGTGCCATTTTAAAAAGCTACTGGGTTATCAATATTTAAATATACTATTCAACTATTAAATATTTATTTATACTTCATATTATTTTCAAAATTAGAAGTGTGTGTAAAAAATGACTTGGTCAAATATAAATATAATATAATATATAGCATATAACATAATGTATAGGAGAAATGAAATATATAAGGAGAATGAAACAATAAAATCTGTAATGTATTACTCATATTATAATATAATATAAAATATAATATAAAATATCCAAGGCTCAAAAACAATTACTACAACATGTTAAAAATTATATATATGTATCAATATAAGCGTAACTATAAGTACAAATGTAATATTAATAATATAAATATTATATAAATATAATAGTCTTGAATCATGTTTAACCTGCTACTTATTTTTTCTTTTTATGTATAACGTAACTGTGTTTTGTCTCTATGTGGAGCTTTTCTCCCCGGGCCTCTGCTGAAAATGGAAATATATCCAGTCAGACTAGCCTGGTAAACAAATGTAAAATAAAATAAATAAATAAAATAAATATCCCATAGGGTCACCTCCCAGTGAAAGGTGTACAGTGCATATCATTTGGGAGATGCAAAAGGGGTATTCTTACATTGTTCCAACCTACTTCAGCTTTCAAGTTGAAAGACTGGTGGCTGTACTCTGAAAACTTCCCAGACTGCTGCTATTCTAATTTTGTCAGATAATAAGCCCATCTGCCCTACAAAGGAAACGTATGCCTTTCACCTGAATTGACATGCTCAGTGCCCAAAGCAGGAACCTATGAACCTATGAACCTATGAACATGGGGATCAAGAATGACTAGTAAATTGAGAGCTTTGTAGTCTGACTCAACTTTTGCTTCACTATCGTAGTGCAAAATATGATGGAGCTGATTCAGAAAGGCTGCTGTGAGGCATACATGGGTTGTACACTCTGCAGTAACTATTTTCAGTTCAGAGACAACTCTGCTATGGTCATTTAACGCAAAGACATACAGCACCATGACAGGCTGTCTCTGCAGCCATTTGAAATACCCATGAGGCATTCTAGTGGACAGGTGTATGCTAATTAGCCATGTGGTCTCTTCCAGAAATGCCTGTGGTAAGGCATTTACATAGCTGAGTGAATCAGAGAATTGCTTGTCTATGTAAATTAATGTGGCCACTCGTGGATGCTCATGTTAATGAACATGACCAAAAGCTCATCTTCACCCATCATGGTAGGGGTAAGTCTGGAAGAGTTTAGCAGACAGGTAGTGCTTGGGGAGGATTATGTGTGTATGCGTGGGGCTGCATGTCTGAGTGTATATGTCAGTGTGTATCTGCCTGAGAGGTCCCAGGGGGCAGGGGATAAGAAAGCGAGATGTGTGTGTGTGTGTGTGTGTGTGTGTGTGTGTGTGTGTGTGTGTGTTTAAATGCATGCCTGTGTGAGGGGGAGTGAATGGGGGTACTTGAGCCATTGATATGCATTTAGAAGCAAGTGTTAACTACCACAGGAAATTGCTGATTAGCACTAGTGGTAGTTACTGGTTACTCAGAGACATGCAAATTATCTGATAGAGGTATTTCATCATTGTGGCTAACACATCTTTGAATTGGAAATTGTTGCATTGTGCAGACAGCCCTGTTTTGCCTCAGCTCTTACTACCAGAACTGGGGCTCTTTCTGAATCCCCAGGATAGTGTTGCCACTGAGGCACAAATCTACTGATCAGTCTCCAGCCCTCTTTACCTTCAGTCATGAAGAATCCAAAATTATTAAACTATCTTACTTAAGATAACCATTCTCTCATATTTGCAGAGTAATCCACTTTTCTGGGACAATCATGACCTTAATTTGAATGTACTGATTTTTATCCTGATGACTTCACACACAGCATTACACTGCTTGGCCCACTGTATGCTGGAGATCAGAGTTATTTGAAGCTAAGAAGACAACACATTTTGTAAACAGTAAAAAAGTAACCCTCGGCTCCTCACCTCTCCAGGATGGATACTTTGCAAACTTTGTCTGTGACCTTGATATCCTGTCTGTTAATTCACAAACAAGAGGGGAGAAAAGACATAATTTTGATGTAGTCTTATGCCCACTTTGAATATATTTGACTTTTAGTGAGGACACCTCACATTCCTCAGACATAGGGACTTAATGATATATAACAGTGGGCCTGGGACCCCCAACTCTTGTAGCATTTTCCCACAAGATATTTTGGGATACACAATCACATGTCTTCTCCAAGTCCACAGAAATATATAGATAGTATTGACATTCCATGCAATGGCAGCATGGTTTCCATAGATTTGTCTAATAGGTACTGATAAGCCAGGAAGCAGCAGTCATTGAAATGAAACTGCAGTCGTAAGACAAGTTTTCTGATACCATGGAGAGCAACTTTTAAATGGACAGATAGAGGTTCTTTCAGACTATTCCATGACTCAGAAAGTGGAGGTAGGGTACTTCCTAAGCTGATTTCAGCAATGGTGGAGGAATGCTAGCCTCATCTAGGGACATTGTTGAGAGGTAGATGAAAAAAAATCGGTGGAACTAGTGCTAGAAAAAGAAGGCGGCTCTGGATCTGTTTCAGCTGATTAAGTCTTTGCTGTGATCAAATAGATTTACTGTTGCAAGGTTTCAGGAATGGATGAGATCCATATGGTAAGCTAAAGGCACTAGCTAATGTTGCACTGTCTTGGTTAACATGTCCTTTCAATGTGTCATGGAAGGCTGGACAGTATCCCTGGAGTAGCAAACTGAGGTAGTGGTCCTTAATATAAAAAAAAAACAGCTGGGGGAGAATGCATTACAATTATAAAGGTATCACATACCTCAAACTGCATGGAGAAGTGTATACAAGGGTGATAAGTAATTTAATTTAAAAGAACAGCACCCAATTCAGGAAGAGTAATGCAAATTCTGTTCCGGACATTAAAAAGTGGATTTTCTGCTTATCCTTGAACAGGCACTATAGGGGCCCTGGGAGTTTGCAGTTATTACCTGTATGTCTTTTGTGGACATTGATAAGGCATATGACCATGTACCCCTGAAGTGTCTAATGGAAAGTGCTGTGTATCTAGTCCCTTTTCTTGGAGATAAATAAGCATGAAAATGCACCTTCTACTTCTTCGCAGTCATACAGCAGCCTGTCTGCATGCATTTATCTATAAAGTAGGATGAGTTTTAACAGCCTTTCTCTGGGATTGGCACAATGCCACACTCCAATGCAAAAAATGTTGTTTTGTTAGGTATGCAACGCTATAATATATAGTACGATATTTCACATTATCCTCTCTGGGCAGTGGCTAAAATGAGTCCTTGTGGATCATTACATTATTCAAGACACCAAACACTAGACAGACAGACAGAAATAAAGAACAGAAATACAGACAGAGTACTATTGTCTTAACAATATACGTTTCCATTCTTATGTAGTTGTACAGCATTTTGAATTAAGTTACTCTCTGTTACATCCTGTTGTAAAATTTCCTCCTCATAGGCTTCCTCAGTTCTTTGTAAAGCACAAACAATAGTACTGGATTGGGAAACTAAACAATATAAGTATCATACAAAGACACTTCCTTTGTGGTGTTAGTTGTAAAACTAAGTAATGGAAGTCCCATGCAAAGACTCTTCCTTTCCAACTAGCTAGTTAATTGGAAAAATCCTGAATGTTAATTGAGGTACTTAAATTGAACAGCCATAAAGACCATAAAGTGAACTATTGAGGATAAGAAGTTATGTATCGTTACTATTATGCAAAAGGCCCAGAATTTCCAGACACAAAAGATATACAAAACGATTAAGAGAGAAATTAGAGGAAAGAAAATATTTCCACAAGAAAAACTGTCAGACGTTTCAAATAAAAAAATTGTATTCATTAATACAACAGATTTGTGAAAAACAGTATATAGATCAAGAAACATTGATCTGTTTGGAAAAAGAAGCATCTGAAGAAGCCTAGAGATTTTTGAAAAGTATAAAAAAGAAATATGGACATGGGAAAGGAAGAGAGATTTGATACGGTGCAATATTTATGCAAAGGAGAAAGCCAAATGAATCAATATAAAGGCAGCCCCAAAGATATTCAAAGAGAAATACAGGCAAAGGCATCCAGATATGGAAAATTTCACAATAAAACATATCACAAAGAGGGACTGTAGAAAAGAAGATTAGTAAAGTAGAAGCTAAAAAAATAGAAGTTTATCTTATGAAGTGCCTGCGAAGTAAAGGATTTGGTGTAGAAGGTCTAACACAGGTTACATCACAGCATGATGTAGTGAGTCTCCAAAGTAAGGTGAAGGAGGAAGATCAGGAGACATTTGAAGAAGAAATATGGACATGGGAAAGAAAGATTTAATTTTATGTAGTATTTATGCAAAGGAGAAAGCAAAACTAACCAATGCAAAAAGAGAAGCACCACAGGTATTTGAAGAGAAATACAGGCAAAGAAATCTGGATATGGAAAACTTTACAATACAAAAAAGACGATGACAAAGAGGAAAAGCAGAAAAGGAAATTAGTAATGGAGAAATTGAAGAAATAGAAACTGAGGTTATGGAGTAGCTGAGAAATGAAGGAGTCGGTGTAAAAAATCTAATTCAGAAAGCAAAGCACCACAACAGGATAGAGCAATGAATATCCAAATTAAGGGGAAATTAGTGGAGTGGGAAGTAATTGGTCAGATGACATATGAATATATTTTGGAGCTTTCCATAGGAAACCAGTATAAATGTTCACTCGAAACTGGACAGCAAGGGAAGGAACAACAAACTGTGGAAACTCTGATGCAGTCAATGTTGAGGAGTGTTAGGCCTGTGAGCTCCCATATGACAGAGAAACGGATGGCACATGATGAAATTGAAGAGAATGTGCCACACAAAGAGGCTATAGAGCTTTCTATAGAATGCCTGCAGGAAATGAAAAACAAAAAAGGTGTCCTCAGTTTAGAAGAAAATGAGCTAAGAGAAGAGTTGCTTGATTTAATGGACAGACATATTACGATCAATGAAAGAAATAGACTGGAGAAGGTCAACAAAACCCAAAAAGTCAGAATTTTGATAAAACAAATGAATGCATTTAGGACTGTCCATAGTGATCCATGTGATATAACAAAAGTAAACAGAATATATTACTGTGCTGATAAATTAATAACTGATAAAGTTCTACCACAAGAACACAGGATAGTGAGGGAAAGGAAGGGGAGAAATTGAATATGATCATGGAAATATTGAATAGACCACTCTGCAATTAAGCCATGATAAAGGACAAATTATTATCCCAGGGATAAAAATTAAAAGGGGGATATTCCAGTGTGACTCTCTGTCACTGTTGCTGTTCTGCCTTGCCCTTAACCCATTAAACTGTCTATTTAACAGCTTAGGCCATGGCTGTAATTTGTCTCCTAGAAAACAACAAAGTGTAAAGACGTATCATCTTATCTTTGTCAATGATTTAAAACTGTATAACTCATCAGATGAGAGACTGCAAGTACAAGTGCAAGTTGTCAAAACTTTTTCAGATGATATAAGAATGTCATTTGGTCTTGATAAATGTGCAAAAGTAATCTTTAAAGCAGGAAAATTGCAGCACCAGGAAAACATTGGTTTGGGACAAGAATATGATAAAAGAACCTGAGCAAGATGGAGTGTATAAATATTTGGGAATTAAGGAAGGATGAACAATAAAACATGAGCAAATGCAAATAAAACTTAGTAAGAAATACTTTAGAAGACTTAAATTAATCCTGAAAACAGCATTGACATCTAGGGATAAAATCCAACCTATAAACCAATTTGCTCTTCCTGTCCTAACTTACAGTTTTGGAGTGATTGACTGACCCCAAAACTTGTTGGCTAGATTAGATAGGAAAACAAGAAGGATGCTTCATGGTCACCACATGATTTATAAAAATCAGTGCATACCAAGATTATATATTCCCCATTCTGAAGGAGGGATGAGCCTCCTTGAAATTGATTACATGTATAGATCTGCAATCGTGGGACTCCACACATATCTGCTGACCTCACAAGACTCAAACGTACTGAAAGTTTTGAAACATGAGGAGAATAAATCTAAGAGGACTTCTCTGCTTGATCTAGCAGAAGCATATCAGCATCAGGCAGGAATGGAAATCAAACCAGAAGTAGATAAGTCAGGCAGCAACTGAATGTACCAAAAAACAAAAAGAATATAAGGAGAAGGACCAGATGAGAAGGCAAGAAACGTGGAAAATGCATAAATATAGTTGCAAGTATAGAAAACTTCTGGAAGAACCTTATGTTGATCAGCAACAAATACAGGAATGGTTGAGGAGATGCGAATTCAAACCAAGAAATGAAAGATTAATATTGGTGGCCCAATATAGTGGGCTACATACATGCTGGTATACAAAGTTCATTGAACATGTGGGAGAAAGAGACAAATGTAGGTTTTGTAAAACCAAATTGGAAACAGTCGCACACCTCGTTGCTAATTGTGACATACTAATGGGAGAAGGATTGTATACTGAAAGGCATAATAATGTGGCAAGACTATTGCACTAGGAATTGTGCAAACATTATGGTTTTGACGTGGCTGGAAAACACTGGAAACATGAGCCACAAAGCATCATAGAAAATGATGTTTACATCACATGGGATCACCCATTACCAACAGTTGAAAAGACAGATGCTAGAAAACTGGCTATAGTGGGCCATGAAAAGAAGACAAAAGTAGCAGTGATCATTGAAATCGCCACACCCAGTGACTACAGTGTCTTGCATACAGAGAGACACAAAGTCACAAAATACCAGGATCTGCAGGCAGAAATGAGAGCAATGTGGAAGAAAGATATCCAGACAGTTCCAATAGTAGTAGGAGCAGTGGGCCTTTTAAAAAAGAATCTACAATCATACTTAGATATGTTACCAATAAATGTAATTTTGTACAAATTGCAGGAGGAGTCATTACTGGGCACATTGAGGGTGCTGCAAAGAGCACTTTTGGCTGATATCAAAGATTGAAACAATATTAATTTCATGAACTTTAATCATACTTTGATTTAGGATAGGGGTCCATTCCCATCACGGTATTAGAAACTCAAAAGATTTGGAGAAATTGAAAAAGGGATAGACAGCAAAACACATAAGTATAATATCTGATGTTTGGGATGCTGAAAAAAATTCAGACTGCTCTTTATCAACATTTGTCTTCTTACAACTTGCATCATTTATGTCTGGAGATTTCTCCAGTTATGGTAAGTTTCCTTAGAATTAAAAAAAAATAGAAGGCAGTAATATTAAAAAAGGAAGGTAGTAGTTAAAAAATATGAGTGATAGTAATACTAACTGGATCTCATTTCTCTCATCTTACAGAAATCCTAAGTGGGCTCAGGGAAACTTATTTGCTACTATAAGAAATTAGTAAGGAAATCTGCAAAATGTCTTAGCAAAGGGGAAGAAATTACTTAATGGTGATTCCAGAACAGAAGTCTTTCCTCCAAATCCAACTCTGACCAAAGAGAATACTTATTTTCAGTAAAACTGCTAGAAGAAGGTCATTCCAGATTTTGGAACGTAAACTGGAGAAAGCACAATAGGAGGCTGTGAGCATATCTGAGGGCTTTTAGTGAAGCCTTTTGCACAGATAAATAAATCTCTAAGCTGTTAATGAGTTTCTTCTTGTGAGGTGGGTACAGGGTTCGATTCCCTCCACCTTCCTTGCTTACTGTGTAACTCTTATCAAGTCCCTTAACTCAAACAGTGCTCCTGGGCGCCCTTGAAAAGGTTTTATCCTTGAAGGCCAAAGGCCAAGGTACCAACAGCATTTTTGTTTGTGGTGTTTTTTTGTTATGTCTTGAAAAGAGCCAGTTGTGTCTAGCTGACTTAACTAATCAACAAATAGGTAAAATTAAAAAAAAAAAAAGTGTTAGATTTTGATCTGAGGAAGTATAGTATGGTGCTGGCATACAGTTTGAAAGTGAAAAGAGGAGAGAGAGATGTTAAATGCAAGTATGTTGAATGGATGGGTGATATTAGCAGGATGAGGTTTGAATAACCTGCAACTGGTAGCTAGCTGGCTTTTGTGTAGAGATCTGTGGCGAAGCTCATATCTTTGAGAGAGAGAGAAGAATAAATTGTCTAAGTCAGTTAAACAGTACGAGTCATGTATGAAAACCCTTTACAATCATGTATACAGGTGCATAGAGGCAGAGGTACCTACCCAAAATAAGCACAGGATAAACTCAAAAAACAAGCCACCCTGGTGGAGTCCCAATGTCAAACTGAAAGTATTTCCAACATAGCAAATCAAAACAAAGAAAATCTAAAGGTAGTACTGCTCAGTGCGAGGAGTCTAAACAAAAACTCCACTCCCTAGAAGCTCTCGTCACTCTAGAGAATGCTGACATCTGCATGGTCACTGAGAGATGCTTTAAAGTTGTGGAGAGCACAGACAGTGCAAGATTAAAATAAATATACCTCAAGGCTCGAAATGACAAAAAAGGCCCAGTGAATCTCCAAAGTTAACACTTTGTTGTAAAAGCAGACCAATAAAATACTCTAGTGCCTTGGCTTACACAAGCCTTTACAGAGTATCAAGGCTGGTCAAAAAGGACAATGCACTTGAGCTTCTCAATGTTTAAATCACCACAGACAAAGTCTAATGCCACTTCCTTGCAAGCTATATATCACCCTCTATGAACAAGGAAACCCATACCATGTATTTAAACTTATTGGAAACACTCACCATCCAACCCAATACCATAATTATGGGTGACTTTAATTACTCCACTATTAACTGGGAATCCTATATGACATCAAATGTACAGGCACACAGATTCCTGGATTTTGAAAACACAAGCTGCCTGGACCAGATTGTCAATACACCAACCAGGGGAGCAACCATACTGGATCTGGTACTCACTAATATGGGAGAGTGCTGATCACCTCTTAGTGTAATATCTTCACTGGTAAGATCAGTCCACAAAATGGTCTCTTTGGAAATAAAAATAAAATGCAACCCCCAGCTAACCTTGGAATATTCAGGAACTACTCTAAGGCTAACCTCTTGCTATTAAGTGATAACCTGCCAAAATTTCAAGCACCCATAAACCCTCAGAACACTGCTGCCTATACAGAACTGTTCAAAGAAACCCTGTACAAACATGTTAATAGCTGCATAGAGGCAGCTGTCCCCACCAGGAAGAAGTACAGAACTAACACAAAAAAAGCCACCTTGGTGGAATCAAAAAATGAATAGGCTGTATAAAAAAGGGAAGAACATCATGGCAAAAATTAGGAGGTACAGCACCTAGAAGGATAAAGTACTCGCATCAAACTAAAGTTTACCAAAGTCAAATAGGAGGTAAATTTGGCCTCCCAGGCAAAGGACAAGCACAAGGCATTCTTTAGCTATGTCCGCAATCTCAAAGTCAATACACAGTTGTGTGCAAAACTCATTGTAAATGGACCTACCTATACTGAGCCAGAAGATATAGCAAACCTACTGGCTGACAAATTCAGCTTCAACTTTACCCCTCTCTCCCCCTTAACCTTCCCTTAGGAAATACCATCAAATATAACTTCCCTTGCTATCACTAGGGAACCGGTTGTTAATGTTCTCTCTAAGGCCAAAAACACTGCATCAATGGGCCCAGACCATATCCCAGGATGCCTTCTAAATAGCATGAAACTTGACCTATCAGGACCTCTGGAATTGCTATTAAGCTCTAGTCTCCAAACAGGTTTCATGCCTCATGAATGGAGAACAGCAACAGTCATCACTGTGCACAAAGGTGGGCCATCTACAGAACCTGGAAACTACAGACCTATAAGTCTTACTAATCTCATATGCAAAGCCATTGAAAAAATTATTATAGAAATTATCAGTAATGATATAGTAAACCTCCAGACACTGTACCCAACCCAATTTGGTTTCATCAAGGGCAGGTCATGCTTACTTATTCTGGTGGACTTCTTTGAGAAGGTCACCAAAGCAATGAATGAGGGTAAAATGGTTCACACTGCCTACATTGACCTGGCCAAGGCATTTGACATGATACTCCTCTCAGGCATTGTTGACAAATGCCAGAGGTTAGGTACAAACCCTTATATCACTTGGTGGATAGCCAAGTGTCTCACAAAGAGGACCCAGGAATTTAGAAATGGGGAGTCCACCTCTACAGAGAGGCCAGTCACAAGTGGAGTTCATCAGGGATCAGTCCTGGGACCATTCTTTTTTGGCATTTACTTCTCTGAAGCCAAGGCCAATGTCAATGGCCTCTGGTTGACTAAATTTGCAGATGATTGCAATTAGGAGCCGACATTGAATCTCATACTGACACATGTTCTCCAGGAAGGGCTGACACAGACAAACAACTGGTGTCGGAGCCATGGACTAAAACTAAATGCCAAGAAATGCATAATAGTATCCTTTGGGAAGTCATCCACCCCTGGAAACTATTGTACTGACAGTACACCACTTAGAGCTAACCCAATATTCAGGGACTTAGGGACACACATAGACAGTAATCCAGCCTTTGATCATCACATGTCTACAGTAGTGAGCAAATCCTGCTATGTTGTGCAACTTATAAACAAAGGCATAGTATCTTGGTCCAAGGAAGTCATAGTTTCACTGTATTCGGCATTCATCAGACCTATCATTGAGTACAATGCCCCCTTTGTATGTATCTAACCAGGCATATCCAACAATTGGAATGTCCACAGAAGTAACATGTCCTATGTAGACTGTATCAAGGCTCTATCCCTGTATTCTATCTTCTACAGGCTGTTGAGGGGAGATCTATGCCTAGCATACAGGGCATTGTCATTCCCCTCTGTGATGTACCTCTGTGCATATACACAAAACAAACAAAACCAGAATTACCTGTTCTAAAGTCTTAAACCTTGTCTGTGATATAAACAGGACCTGCTGGAGAGATAGGTATGTATCCCAGAGACTACCCCATCTATGGAACAGGCTCCTCATTCATGTGAAGCAGAGTTCCTCCCTAACCCAATTCAAGTGTAACTTGGACAATTGGATGGGGAACAGTGACTTCATCCCCGGTTTGGCATCAATGTCTATAATGGACATAGGAGGCCTGTAAATGGTTAATCTTCCAGTCCCTTGTTGTAAATGTTTCATCTCCCAAGCCCCTGCTTACACTTATCAAGGGTGCCAGAACTTGTCAGATTTGGGATGCATGGCTAGGCTTAAAAAGGCCCTTGTGAATGTTATTCTAGTAAACACCCATGAACCCGTGAACCAACATCAATAGGTTATATAACAAAAGGAGGAAAATCCTGGCCAAAAAGAGGAAGTGCAATGCCCAACAAGATAAGAATTCCCTGATCAATCTAAATAAACTACCCAGTCTACTAAAACCAAATTCAAGTAAAAAGTAAAATAAAAGTAGCCTCCTAGGTTAAGGACAACCACAAGGCATTCTTCAGCTTTGTCATAAAACCTCAAAGGCAATGCACAACAATGTGTTGAACTAATTGTAAATGGAGCACCTGTTCTGAGCTGCAGGATACAGCAAATCTACCGACTGATAAAATCAACACAAAATTTAATCCGCTTTCTCCCCAGACACTTCTTTAAAAATACCCCTAGCCATAACTTCAGCAAATATCATTAGGGAACAGGTCCACAGTGCACTCACAAGGCCAAAATCACTGCATCAGTGGGACTTGATAATACCTCAAAATGCCTCAATAGCATGAAACAACCTGTCAGGACCATTAGAAGCACTGTTTAATCATAACCTTCAAACCGGGTTCATGCCAGGTGAATGGAGGACTGCAACTGTTATCCCTCTGCACAAGAGCAGGCCATCCACAGACCTGAGGAACTACTGACCCATCAGCCAGACTAATCTCATATGTAAGGCCACTGAAAGAATAATCATATACATATATATATATAATAGCATATGAAACCTTCAGACATTGGATCAAACCCAGTTTGGTTTCATCAAGGGCAGGTTATGCTTACTGAACCTGGCGGACTTCTTTGCGAAAATCACCAAAGCAATGGAAGAGGGCAAAACAGTGTATACTACCCACCATGACCTGGCCAAAGTATTTAACATAATACTCAACTTGGACATTGCAGACAAGCTCATGAAATTATGTATACTTTACTATGTCAACCACTGGATAGCCAGCTGGCTCACTGATAGGCCACAAGAATTTAGGATAGGAGAGTCCACCTCCACAAAAAGGCTAATCAGTAACAAACTTCCCAGGGGTCAGTGCTAGGGCCACTCCTTTTTGGCACATACATCTCTAAAGTGAATGCCAGCGCCAAAGGCATTTGGCAGAACATATTTCAGACATTTGTAGACTAAGTACAGTCATAGAATCACTCAAAGACACAAACATCCTCCACAAAGGCCTGACACAGGCTAATAGTTGGTGTCAGAGTAACAGTCTAAAACTCTTTGCCAAAAAATGCATAATAGTACCTTTCAGAAAGATGGCCACCCCTGGAAATTACTGCATTGGCAATACGCCCATAAAAGTTGACCGTATAGTCGTGGATTTGGGAATGTACGTATAGTGTGACTTGGCCTTTGACCGTCATGTGTCTACTGTAGTAAGTCAATCACTCTATGTTCTGTAACAAAAGCAAGGGTATAGCATCTAGGTCCAAAGATGTCATTGTTTCATTGTACTCAGCCTCATTAAACTAATAAAGTACAACGCCCCCTTCTGTATGTACCTGACCAGGCATATGCAACAACTGAAATGTTCACAGAGGTTCCTCTCAAAAAGAATACATAGTGTTCAAAAAATGTCACACATAGCAGTTTAAAGCCTTAACATAGTGATCAGTCTCCTACAGACTGTTGAGAGGTGATCAATGCCAGGCCCTTCAAAGCATACCCTGATCCAGACTTGTTGCACATCTGCAAAACAATTAGCATCAGAGACACCCAATCTAGGCACCTAAAGCTCATCTGCAACATAAATAAATGTTGGAGAGACAGGTTTGTTTCTAGAAGACTGCCTTTTCTTTGGAACAGGTTTCTCATCAAGGTGAAGCAGAAATCCTACCTGCACTTTTTAAAGTGCAACTTGGATCAGTGAATGGGGAATCGTAAATTTACCCCTGGTCTGTCACCTATGTCCCTATTAGAAAGAGGTAGTTTGTAAATGCTTGACCATTCATGCATAAGCTATACCCCCTATAAAACAAGTGGTATGAAAACATGTCAAATACATTTCGGAAGCATGGCTAGGCTTAAAAAGGCCCTTTAGGGTCATTTGTCTAGTAATCGCCTATGAACCTATGATTGATTAGACTTCAACCTTATTATTAGAAGAAAAAAGCTTCACAGTGATCCAGAGGAAGTATGATTGGGCTCCATCTTTAATTGGAAGCCTCTGTAGTCGCAATCATCCTGACATTTCCAAAGTCATCTGGCACTGAGACACAAAGCGATGATAGAAACATTTGTCCATTGAAAAGAAGGAACAGAAGTAGATGATTTAGGCATCCAGTAAAGGGGGCATTCAAATGAGCAGCAACCATCCTATAACACAGATCAAAATTGGAATCTTCTTTCCTAACATTTTTAAGTTGGCAAATTGAAGAAAATGAGCTTCTGCACAAATATGGGGAACAGGTGTTACTAATATGTCACGCTCCTTCTTACCACCAGGTACTTTTTCACTTTTAAAGAAATAGATTAGAATTCATTCCATTTCCAAAATTAGTCTTGTTAAACTTAGAAATAAGCTTCAAAAATTACATTTAAGAAGGTATTGTAATCATAAAGAATAACATGTTAATGCACGTGTTGTTTGTCCTCATAGCGTGAAAGACTTTGATAATGCAGAATCCTTTACTTTTTTCCTTACATTCTTGTCCTAAGAAGTCTCAGTACCATGAAAAGAAAATACTCAGTTTATAGAGTTTTTCCTTATTTGGACATTTACATTCCCTCTACGTTTATTCCTTCTTTTTTTGAAAGTGGCAGTACTTTTCCTAGAATGCTTTTGTTATTCAGAAACTAACTTCTGCATTTGTAAATTGTAATTTCACTAAAAGTAATGGTTGGTTTTGTACGAAATAAGCAGAATAATTTATTTGGTTAGTAAACCAGCTAAGATGGAAGGAAACATTGATAACTAGAACCAGGCACCGTTCTATGTACAATGATTTACTACCGCTTATAGAAACCTAGGGAGTTATATTCAGACTCCTTATCACATTATCAGAAAGA